>NC_141909.1:61535310-61836799 GCF_057802395.1 Ceratotherium simum simum | reverse complement strand
ACAAGAAATATTCATGCTATAAGGGGACTGATTAACAGAAATGCATTAGAATCCTCAGAATGTGATTTTTTAAAATCCTTATGAAACTCATTGCTCTTGTATTTCAAGGGAACATGAAGAACTGTGGAGATCATGGTTTTTCAGATTACCCAGGGTTCCCTTTGTTGGGATCCACAGGAAAATATCTCTCAGGTCATCTTTCTCCTGAGCAATTTCATTGTGTGTTATCAACTCTGAGTCCCACAAGTGCACATGTGCCCTCTTTGTAGTGCCTGCTAGAAAACGTGGAAGGAAATGTATGGTTACTGAGGAAAAGGCACATGCAATTTTATAACTGATGTTTTGTGTCCTCACCCAATCTTGGTTCCATCTGTCTTTTCTACTTGTATTCACCCTTTGCCATGTTTTCTCACTTACTTTGGAATTAATTTGTTTCACCGTCCCGTACATATCTTTGAAAGATCCTTCAAATATTTTCTACAATAGGGAAGGAAAGAGAGCGAACAAAGGAAATGGAATTTATAAGGAAACATAATCCAAGCAAATCAACTCCAAGAAGGCATTTTGAGACAATTGGGGAAACTTGAAAATGAGTACTGGATTATAGTAAGGGATTATTATTAATTTTCTAGGTTGGATAATGGTATTGTGGTTATTTTTTTAATTCCTTATCTGTTAGCCATACATAATGAACTATTGATAAGTTAAACATATATGTGTCTGGGATTTGCTTCAAATTACTCCTGAAAAAAAAATAGCAGATGGGAATCAGGAGACAAAAACATAAAAACGATTTTTTAATGTGGGAAACTGTGAAGGTGATGGCATTTCTTATAGCAATAATGTATTTGAGAAAAGGCATGGAAATTCTTAGAAAGTCAGAGTGTATGGCTCCTTACCTGACTTTAGGGAGATTTGACTAAACTCAGTATACACATGAATGTTCTGTTTGCATTTGAGAATTAATGTGTTTGAGTCATGTAATGTTTACTAAAGTTAATTGAGAGCCCTAAATTTTAGATTTTAGTGAGGAAAACAGAAAGGAAATGAACAGATATTTATTAAGCACTGAATTTATTCTAGGCACTGTGCTCAGGGCCTTCACATGTGCTATCTAAATTTCTCCATCAACCTGGATAGAGGAATATTCCCTCCTACCTCTCCATTTTTTCTCCTCTCCTCTTCCCTGAACGATGGGTGGTAACTGTGTGGTTCACTGAATTTGGAGATTTATAATCCTTTCTCCCTGGGACGTGTAAGGAGATGCCCAGCTCCTGTTCTGACCTGTTGGAAGCCACCGTGGTTGGCCCTGGCGTCAATGCTATATTAACAGCGAATATTGACTTTTCTCAACTGTGAGCCAAAAAGGCTTCCTGGGCCGGCTGGAACAATATCACACAAGACAAATGCTCCTTTGAAGTGAGAGTCTCTGTCACCAGCCATGTTTTCAGAGCCTCATGAGGCATTTGATTCTACAGGGTGAGTCCCAGTCAGGGCAACATTAGTTAACGACTTGGGCTCTGGAGCCAAATGGCGTGGGTTTGAATCCCAGCTCTGCTACACCATAAGCAATAACTTATCGTTTCTGCTTGTACCTCAGTTTCTTTGTCTGAATAATGAAGATAACTATAGTACTCCATAGGTTGTCAGGAATCTTAAATGTGTTAATACATGCAGAGTGTTTGGTACCATGCACGATACCAAGAAGCTCTCAGCAAAGTTGTTGCTGCCGTTATTTATTATTAACATCATCATTACAACTATTTTCTAACTTACAGCCTTTCTCTTCCTCTAAAATTAGATATGATCACATTTTGGAGAATGCTTTTTTGCTTCTATCAATGAGAATAAATCTACTTTTGTTGAATACCATAAAGCAGCAGTGTTCCAATAAAATATGATGTAAGTCACATATGCCATTTTAAATTTTCTGGTAATCACATCAAAAAAGTGAAAATTAATCAGTGAGATAAATTTTAATAATATATTTTATTTAATCCAACATATACAAAATATTTTTTTACATATAAAGAATATAAAAATATTAATAAACCATTTCCCACTCTCTTATATACTTTGTCTTCAAAATCTGGTGTGTATCTACACTTGCAGCAAGCTTGTAGAAAGAGGAATGCTGAGTCAGGAAAGGAAGCCTCGCTAGCTGGGAAACCTGGGCCACAACGCTGACTCTACCCCAACCCCCTAGAAGTCAGGAGAGTGTCCTAAGCACTTGGCACATAGCCTTGTGCAAACTGACTTGGGGCAAGTCAAGTCATGTCTTTGAACCCTAGATTCTTCCAAAAAGCCAAAAAGGACCATGTGCAGACACTTCAAACAAATTATCCTAGTTTTCAAATGTGTTCAACGGCCCAAACGTGGTAACAGGCCCTTAAACCAATGAAAATCCTCTCCCAACCAATGTGCTGAGGTTGCCTGGGTCTATTTGGAGTTGGCAGGAAATCTCCATTATCTGCATGCATTTATTCTTTCTATGAGCATCTGTTGGGTACTTGTTCTGTGCCAGGCACTCTCCTAGGCTCTGGGGAAATAGGTATGAATAAAACTCTGTCCTCAAGGCATATACAGCCTTGTGGAGGAGGCACATGTGTGTGGGGGTAATATAATCGAGGTCTAGCCCTCCACCACTGCATAGGAACAGGAGGGAGCAGTAAAAGCTGCACTGGAGGGTCAGTACAGGAAGAATTCACTTCATGGCTCACCTTTCAGTGTGGCTTTTAAGGAGAAGTGAGAGGTCAAAGTCACTCAAAAGAATGGTTAGGAATAGGGAAGAGTATTCCAAACAGAGAAATGATAGATGCCCTAGGCATCAGTGCATAACCACATGGTCCTTTCTCTGGCTTGGGATGCATGGGGATGGGTGGTGGAAAGTCTCATTTCTCATTATGTTGATGGATATTGAGACTGGTCGGCATAGATGGGACTGGAAGAGCCAGGGCTAATCCCTTACACGTGCCCCTTCCTGATCCCTCTCCAGTTCATGTGTCAGCTCCTGAGTGAGGCTGTTCCTGGACTCCTCAGGCAGCCTTAGTCACTCCTCCCTTGATGATAATGGTAGTAGAGCCTTAACCATCCTGTATGCTGTCCCCCATGAGACTGGGAGCTCACTGAAGGTGTTGTGTCCCAAGCACCTGACAGTGTCTTGCACAAAATATTTTTGAATAACTTTAGAAATTCAAAAACATGTATTGAATGCTGAATTCACAGGAATGGTCAATATGTACTCTTGGTATATTCGTGTTTGTACTTATATCATCCATGTAGCACAAAATGAAGGTTTGGTGACTTTTCTGCTGAATGGAGCATCTTACCTTAGAAGTCTAGTTTCCAACTTTGAGCTATTTTATGATAGTTGTGCCAATTTTCAACTTACTGGATGGCTTTGCAGTATTTACCAAAGAACCCAGCATTTGTAGATAGTATTCCACTTAACACTTATCCCTGTTCTGTCTTTGTCAGGTGGGCCTACTGCCTGGTGTACTGCATGGGCTTGTTCTGACAATGAAGTGAGATACCGTGTTTGAAAGCACTTTGCAAAAGAGAATGTGCTCTATGAAGGCAAGATGCTATTGTTGCTGGTTCCCAGGATCCAGGGCATATGGTGAATGGGACTCCCACTTGATATGAGTTTTCTTAGAAACTTACTTTTGGTGGTTGTCTCAGAGGTATCACCCTCTCCCTCTAGCATGCTGTCCTACATGGTTACATGACTAAGGTTCAGAGTTATGTTCAATTGGTTAGAATAGGAAATTAGGGATCTCACTTTGCCTCAAATCCAAGAGAAAGACAACACTGCACCTTTTGGGCAGAAAGGAACAAGTCCACTGTGTGCCTAACACTGGGACAGATGCTTTACATTCATTATTTCTAATGCTCACACTAGCCTTATAGGGAATATTCTTTTACATATGAAAAAATGAGCCCCATGGAGGGCATATGACTTGCCCAAGGCACCACAGGCAGTTAATGGTGGAGCCAGTGTATGAATAAAGGTCTGAATTACTCCAAAGCTCAGTTCTTTTTATGATGCAAATGCCTCTGGAATGTTCACTTTCATCCTCTGAAAAATGGGTTGAATAATACCTTCCTTGTCTACCTAATAGGAATGCACTATTATGACACTAAACGACATGGGTAATGGTAAGAGTACTAACAGCAATAATGGTTATCTAACACTTCACCTTTTCATAGCACTTCTATATATATCCTTGGAAGACAAGATGATGCTCTGCAGTCCATAAAAAGTATACTAGTGGTTACAGCCATTGGAATCTTTACATACACTTATGTGGGGAAAGAAAATTCCCTCCTGGTCCTTCCAGGGAAGGAATATAATGTGAAGGTCAAGGGCACAAGCTCTGGAGTTAAACTCTGCCCTAGCTGGCTGAGTGACCTTAGGCACCAGTTACTTAACCCTCCATGGTAGATAAATACAGAGCCTCCGTCATGGGCTGATTTGAGATTCAATGCGACATTGATGTGGAGCCCAAGAGTAAGTGCTCAGGGGATGTTAGCAATAATTACAGGGATGTTAAACAGCACTGCTGTGCTTTTTCTATAGGTGCGATGTCTCTAGGCATCTCAGTTTTCTCCTCCTTTCCGCTCTGCCCAAACTCCAGCTACAGCTCACAGAGCTTGTCTTTGTTCCTTTTCAATTTGGTGGTAATAGCAGGCCAATAGATCATTTTCAAAAGCAATAACTTCATGATTACATGTAAGAGTTTTCTGCTTTCATATGTTACCCAGATTGAATTGTTCACCTCCCCTACAGGGTCCGTTAAAAAGTGATGTATTTTTATGTATTATTTTGCTGGACAACAAAAATGCACGTTTTCCTGTCTGACTCCATCAATCACTTTGTCGCTGAACTGATGAGATCTCCACTGGGGAGCTGAGAGGTGATTTACTCTGCACCAGGGTATCCAGCTTGGTCTCCAATGTATCTACTGAGGATACTCATGTTTACTAATCTGGAAGGGGATTTTGCCTCCATATTTAAGGAATTTTTATTTATGAGGGACTGGACTAACGGAAGAACAAATTATGGGGGACAGAGACAAAAAATTCTAAAAAGCAAAGTAAAATTCATGAAGCGAATACTTAGTAGGTCTTCAATGTTGACTCTCATGAAATGTGCCTCCTGATTAAGTGAGAATAGAGCTCTGTCCTGGTAATCAACTCATCCCTTTCTCCAGAGAGAGAGCCTGGGGATAAGGATGAACATTATCTAGAAGTGGTTGTACAAGAAATGTCAAAGCTTCAGTGAAATCTTTGAATTGACCAAGACATCCATCTGGCCCAGCTCTTTTTGGGAAAGAACTGGAGGGAAGCCAATGGCCCTGCATAAGAAAATGGGAGAAGTTGGTGGGCAGCGGCAGCAGTAGGGAGAGTGTTCCTGAGAGACAGCTTGTGAGAGCAAAGAGAAAAATTTAGAAGAGAGATAAAGGAGCCAAGGGACTTTTAACACCAGGAATGCCAGTCACTGCAGCAATATAATCCCCCTCCAGTTCCCCAAATCTTCAGGAAAGTCTTATATAAATAAATTCTTTGTGAGTTTTTGTTTTTGGAGGAAATCATGGAAAAGGGCTACCTTCTATGTTGGAATCAATGGCAAAGGCAAAGACTAAGCAACAGCCGTAAGACAGAACAGAGAACAAAATGCAGTGAAGACCGGAAGTTGGAGTCAAATGTGATCGGGAGAGGTACACCCCTCGGACATTTGTAGATATCTTGGTGTGGGTGTTAGACTTCTCACAAGGCTTGGAGTGGGGATGATCTACTCTTACAGAGAGCATGTCACCAGCAAACATCTACATGTCAACCCCTTAGGTGGAAACAAACTGCCCATTGAAAATTGAAACTTTCACTGAAGTTTTGACTTTTTTTTTTTGTGTGTGAGGAAGACTAGCCCTGAGCTAACATCTGATGCCAATCCTTCCCTTTTTCACGAGGAAGATTGGCCCTGAGCTAACAACCATGCCCATCATCCTCCACTCTATATGGGATGCCGCCGTAGCATGGCTTAAGAAGCGGTGCGTCGGTGCGCGCCCGGGATCCGAACCTGCGAACCCTGGGCCGCAGTGGCGGAGTGCGTGCACCCAACCGCTTGTGCCACCAGGCCAGCCCCGAAGTTTTGACATTTTTTGTACAACATTTCTAGATAATGTTCATCCTTGTCCCTCCTCCCTACTGGTCACCTAAATCAGTTTGTGCTTTTCCAAATAGAGAAGAAAATCTAAGGGTGGTGCCCATCCAGGAGTAGTGGGAATGCCAATACTGATCAGAAAGAGTGTTTACATAATTTTTCAAATGATTCCAGCACTATTGATTTTGCCATAAGCCTTTTTAATCGTAAATAAGAAAACCAAGATGCAAAGACAAAAAAAAAAAAATATTGTCAAATTTACTCTGAAGAAAAGCAAAAACATAAATAAAAGGGAACAATGGGATTTCTAAAGTAACCTCAGAAACTCGCAGAGCTGCCATCAAAAATCCTTGATGAATTGTTCGAGTTGGATGTGAGTTCTGTGTGGGGAAAGGTCAAAAGGATAGTTTTTGTTAAAGCCTGCCCCAGACTGACGTTGACAGCTGCTGGCAAAGCTCTGCTGTCAGCTGGGAGTTAACTCTCCAGAACCCACCTGCTGCTGTGGTCCAGTTAGTAATGGGGACTAAAGCAGCCTGGGTTGGAATTTCAAACATCAAAGGTGTGAAAAGACTCGGGTCCCTTACCTGGACACTCTGGGGCTGAGCGTGTGATATGGAGATAACATAGCTTTGCACTGCCATAAGTAATAAATACGAAATGTAAGCCCTTGAAAATGGAAAAGTCTATACAATTTCCAAGTATTCTTTTAATTAGATTATTATGACTAGTTAACGTTATTTTCCATATGGTAATCTTATTAGCAAAAAAAATCTGGAAAAGTTGCCTTGGGTTTCTTTGCACGTTACACGACTTATGTTTTATGGCTGTGAGGTCATAGCTGTGAAATATCTCCCTTTGACAACTTGACTATGATGTATGCTGTTATATTTCAGTAGCTCAGGGTGATTTTTCAGCTGGACAAAAAGTTCATTCCATTCTATTGCTGCTGATATCATCTTCATTTCCATTTCACCCGTGAAACGCAAAATGCCAGAGATTTGGAGACACCGTTTGGAACCAGCTGCATAATGGTAGAGATTGATAAGATGGTAAGAGAAATAAATATATATCCCAATACTAATAATTAAAATGCCTTGCATTAGTTATGTGTGGCTCAGCTCTTTGATAGGGTAAGATATTCGCAGTTATAGGGAGAACTTGAAGTGCTGCTGCTGCTATTTGAAATACAAATGTTGGCTCACATCCCTCCTTCTTCCTCTTTCATTTGCTGCAGCGCCCCCAGCACCACCATGATTGGCCTCCAGTCCTAATTTACTGACATATCCAGAGAGAATTATGGTGAAGCATCCTGGCAGCAGTAGACACCTTATATAAAAGAAGATGGCATCTGGCAAATAGCACTGGCAAATCTGTTCACATCTCAATGCCTAGTGAAATCTATGGTTTGAGGTAACCTCCAATTATTCTTTTGAACTGAGACAAAGAAATACACACAGAGGTAGTCATTGTAGCTTTATTTATAATAGTTTAAAAAAAGTGAGACAATCTAATGGGAGTTGGATTAAATAAATGATTAAATACATTTTGTTGTAGCTATACAATAAAATATTGCACAGCCATAAAATGCATGCTTACAAGAATATCTATTGAAAGAGCAAAATGCTCATTATATTTTGTAAAAAACTTAGATACAAAACTGTATAAAATTAAAATCCAAATTTGTGATATACATATACGAACATAGCTATACTAAAAAAATAATAATTTTTTGTAATTACTCAAAATTTCTGCAATGAACACCCAGGAAAATGTAAAACTCTATGTGCATAATTTTACCTCATGGTTTGATGAATTTTAAAATGTACACCAAGTCTGAACTTTCAAGTTTTAGAAAACTGAGCATACAGCTGGACTTGTTCTTTAATCAAGATTGTCAGAAAATCACCAGGAGGGGAGAAACACTAACAAATGACCATAATAGCTGCCACACTATAATGAACAAAGCCCTTACCATCAGCCTCATTTCTAGTCACGTTAAATAATTCTTGGACCTCCTTTTTTAAATGGCAGAGGTTTTTGTTTTTTATTTTTCTCCTTCTTAGAACACAGGGAATTAAACTTTTTAAGAAAGGCAGTTTTAGAATACTTTCTACAAATATAAAAACCCAGCTCCAGCAGGAAGGAACTAGCACCCCCCCCCCCACAAGACCTTGGCCTAAACCACTAATTGATAATCATATGTTTCCTGGGAGGTTCTGATTCTCTGGGTGAAAACTTTCTTTACTTCAGAACATGAGAGTCCAGCTAAGACAGGCAATTTTTAATTATCTGGAGGCTAATTATCCAGCTTCTCCGTTATCTCAGGTCTGGCTGCTGCTTCTTCCTCCCCTTCAAGCTACTGGCAAATTTAGCTCCAGTACAGGATGAGAACCCAACTAAGCCCAATGACCGTGTTACACAGCAGGTACAAAGGGCCTGTGTAAGCCTGAATCAGTCCACATGTGATTGTGAGTGTGGACCCCCCTTATGGAACAGACTAGAAAAGGACAAAGTAAGAAAGTACTGGACTAAAGAACAAAGGGCCTTTCAAAAAAGGGGGATCAGGAGTGTCCTCAGAGAGAGGAGAGGGATCCTATCGACACTCTCTCAGCTTCTGGGGTGTGTGCAGCACGGTTTGATCCACCTGCTCCTCCACCCCCGTAGTCGTGCCCAGGGTAATTGCTGTGAGAAGGCCTAACAGATTTAATGTTTTCTAATGGAGAGGAGTGCTCTAGGCAAAAGGAATGGACATTTGTTGAGTGCACACTACGTGCTAGGTGTTAAGGGGAGGCAAGAAGGACAGTCTTGCTGTCCTTGTGGTGAGAAGTGCAGCAAAAATACAGTCTGATCTGAATTTCCATATGGGGTCCTCCCATCTCTTCTGGACTCCCAGCTCCCAGGGCTGCCCTCTCCAATGTCCCCCCAGAATCTGTGCCCAGTGGAGAATGGCCACGCTCCAGAGCTCTCCTTTTAATCTTCCCCTATTAAAACCTCCAGAGCCACTTCCCTCTGTAGCAGTCATACTGGAGGAAAAATCTGATGAACTAATTCCCACTTAAAGTCTGATGACTAAGAATTATTCATTAGTCTTTACTGGTGACAAAAAAGAGGCTCAAAGAGTTTGCACTACTTGCTCAATGGCATGTAATGGCCTAGATGAGACCCCATGACTCTTATTACCTGTCCAGTAATTCTGCTATGTGGCCTTAACACAAAGAACTCCAGGAAACCCAGAGTTTGCCCAAAGGAATGAGTTGTTTCCTTAGGTAAATTTTCAGGCATTTAGATTCACACATGAAAAAGAGATTTTTGGATCAATGGACTTTCCGAGCTTTTATTACACCACCTAATACTACCCTACCTATATTTAAGACTAGACTTGCATCTCAGAATTCAGAATTTGCTTTTAGGTACAAAACTCACATACAGTAAATCAAATGACTTAAAAGAGAGGGTATATGCAATGATGGAAAGGAGTGGAACTAAGTGTTGGGAGGCTTTCCTCAAGTCCCCACTCTATTATCTCCTAACGGTATGAGTTTGGGCAAGAAACCAAGGTAGAATTGCTTTGAGATGGAAGGAGAGCTAATGCAAATTACAACTAGCACAGAATGTGGATTTTATCCAGTTATACTTTATTGTGCACACTTAAGCAGATGTGAGCATCCACTGATGCATTGGTGGGGCCAGCCCTGAACCTGAGGAGGTAGAGGGAAGTCTTGCAGCTCTTAGCACGTTCATTTTCACACACAGGCATCTTACAATACCATCCTCATCCTCAGAGGCTCTGTCTTCCCTGGCCTTCCATACTTTGGGTCTTGAAGTCTGTCTTTGCAGTATATGTAAGTGTCTCAAACTCCTGGTTGAAACCTTCTCCTACTAGACTGGACACCTCTAGACATAGCCCTTTAAACAGTCTGTGTTGATTCCCTAGGGAGACATTGGCTTTTACTGATTCTCAGGTGGCTTGCATAGCCTCCTTTGGTCATCTTCCACCATTTTGGGTTGACAATATTCATATACAATTTTATTCCTTTATAAAATACATTTTCCAAGTTGCTAATGCTTATTTTTCTCATTAAAAAAGTAATATACATTCACCGTAGAAAATTTGGGAAGCAGAAAAGAGAATAAAGAAAAATAATAATTTCCTATAATCCCACCTCCCAGAGAATACCACTGTGAACCTTTAGGTATATTTCCTTTCAGTCTTTTTTTTTCTGCGTATAACATACATTTAACTTAGTTGGTATATACTTGGAATACACTTTTATATCCAGCTTATTTTTTTCGCTTAACATGTTGCCACACAAAGATTGAGGGACATTCATTACCAAAATGTTTTTGATTGCTCTAGACCAACATTGAAACCTATTGCAGCAACTTTATTAATATATGGAGAGGGGTGTATAAGTGAGACCTGAAAACAACATAACCTCCCTGGCTTTCATGTTCTTCATCAGTAAAATAAAAAGTGAATAATACTGATCTACAAGTCCTCAATAGGATTCTTTAAAAGTAGAATATGAGTTTGGAGGGACATCTTCCCTCCCTGGATTCTGCCACATGGACCTTAACCGTAAGCACCAAGATCTTGCCTAAAAATTCCACCAACAAGGATTTGGGGCCTATTGTAGACATGGATGCAGGTGACATAAGAAACTGACTGGCATAATTTTGCTCTCAGTGAGTAAAGAATGACGACACCCAGACTAGTAAACTACTGTTGCCAAGGAAACTAACTCCTGCCATCTCAGAGGCCATATATTGTATCTTTCTGGGATGCCAATTTCACTTTTTCATCTATGGACAGTAGGTAGAGTGTAGCACAGCTTGCGTTTTCTCTGAAACAGGAGTTTTCCTCTAGAAGGATTCACTTCCATATTGTCAGTTGTGTTTCGGTTTCCCTATTTCAATAAGTCCTTCTTCTGATTGTTTTGACCATCTTTGTTTCAGTTTGGTTCCTGACTTTCTGCTCTGCTTACTTAGCATTGTATTCTCTTTATTTAAACTATCTCCCACCCCAATCTTGTTTTATCTTTTCATCTTAGTTGGCAAAGGCTTCAGAATCCTGACAATTAAAACGTTTGCCCCTCGCTAAGCCTTTTGCTCTGTATGAAGCTTGAGAACAATGCCTGAGCAACCATCTTTTCTCTTCAGTACCAACAATAAACTTTTTCTGATTTTGTGCAGAACTTTGGGAAATGTTTAAGCTTGGAAATGCTTCAACATGAATGGAGAAAGTGAGTTGGGGCCTTAATTCTTTTTTACAAGGTTTAAAATCTTCACATTGTACCTACAAACCAGTAGGAAATAATTTTACCTGAAAAAAGCCCATTTCCCCAGTACGATATTGAAATGTGGTGTAACTTTTATGAAAATGCCCCGATACAAGGGGCCGGCCCGGTGGTGCAAGCGGTTGGGTGCGCGCGCTCCGCTGCGGCAGCCCGGGGTCCGCTGGTTCGGATCCTGGGCGCGCACCGACGCACTGCTTTGGCGAGCCATGCTGTGGCGGCGACCCATATAAAGTGGAGCAGGATGGGCACGGATGTTAGCCCAGGGCCGTCTTCCTCGGCAAAAAAAAGAGGAGGATTGGCGGATGTTAGCACAGGGCTGATCTCCTCACAAAAAAAAAAAAAAAAAAGAAAATGCCCCGATACAAATTTTTAAGTATAATTACTCAGTTTAGCTTTTGTGTTAACTCTTTTCTGGCAGGTTAGGAAAAGATTTCTTGAAAGAAAATGATAAATACATAAAAACATCTCTAGTTTCTAGGGCTGGCACTGAATATAGGTAGATCAGATGAGGCCCAAATCTTTCCACCATTAGAAGCACTCTTTGGAATTACAAAACTGTCTCACTAGAAGCCCTCATTAAAAAGCATATAGGCTTCGTGTATCAGGTGAGCACCTCAGACTGGTTTTGGAGCAGATGGGGATGAAAGTGAGGAAAGAGGAAAGGGTCAGACTATAGGACCTAGCCCCAGAGCAGTCACTCCAGGGCATGAACAGCGCAGGGGAGAAAACAAGAACTAAGTTCCAAGGGTGTTACCAGAGGCCATGAGGGTCCAGGAGAAGGGGAGGAGGAGGGAAAAAAACCACTTCAGAAAGAAAGTTTCCCTCAAAATTTTCCCAGACAGTCTTTGTTCTCTGAAACAACCTCTCCCCTTTACACCCAGTCTCTGTTATCAAAAGACTAGAAACCTTGGGCTCTTTCAAGAAAAATGACTACATTCACATTTTCTTGGAAAAACGTGTTTAGATTCTTCCCTTTCAGAGCCAGAATATTGTTTAAACGACAGGATGGGATGTACTTTCACCACTTTCCCTTTTCTATACATTTCTACCTCTTGGGAGCCAGATGCTAAATTGTTTCCAGCCAGTTAATAATGGTTGTGGTAGCGAAGCTCCCAGGGGACCCCAAGAAGGAAACCTGCCTCCATTTCCAGGGCTCTGTTACATGTGTTGGCTGCTGGGTGGATTCGGATTAGACAAATAAAGGGAGGAAATAAGGCATGGAAGTGAATTAGTTCTCTGTATAACCCAAGCAGGCAAACCCCTGAGGTTACAACCTGCTCATCAGCATGCTTTTTTGTGCCTCCACGAGCACGCCTGTCAATGCCTGAAATTTGCAGTCACTTCAGTTTAACTGCAAAGGTCAGGCTGAGTCAAATGACAAGAGAAGTGCCTCCTGAGAGCATTCCACATGGTGCCATTGATCATTTTTCTGCTTATTCAGTCATGGATGCCGTCAACAAGCACCCTTTGAGGACCTTGTTGATGGGAGGTGACGTGCTAGGGGCTGAAGAAGGTACAAAGATGAGTTAGTTCAGAGCTCTGCCTGGAAGGAACTCCCAGAATAAGGCTTAAGATAAGACAGGAACAAGTATAAATATAACAACCTAAAATATTTTATTTTTAGGTTAGTATATAGTAATAATAGCTATCATTTATTGATCCCTCACCCTGTGCCATGCAGCTCAAGAGCATTATTGCTGATCATCACAGCCACCTTGCCAAGCATGTCCCCCATGAGATGGTCAGATAAGGTGCAAGTGTCATGGGAGCTCAGGGGAGGGAGAGAGAGCCTCAAGCTAGAGGAACTAGGGAAGGCTTATGCATTTAAGCTGTGCCCTGAAATATTAATAGGTTCTAGACCTGAGGAGATGGGAGCAGGAGGGAGGTAGAGGGACAGGGAAGATCTACTAGGGAGAAGGAAGTGTGGAGAAAAGACATCCGTGGGGAAAGCCTAGGACCTGGGGAGGAAGGAGTCATCTCAGGTACCGGAGGTGGAGAGATGAGGACACTGCAGAGGTAGGAGCGGCAAGCGATGGGAGCCTTGAATAGCAGGCAAAGACCTGAGAACACCTGAAAAAAGCAAGGAGACGGGCCGGCCCAGTGGCGTAGCGGTTAAGTTCGCACACTCTGCTTCGGCAACCCAGGGTTCAAAGAGGAACACTGGCAGCAGATGTTAGCTCAGGGCCAATCTTCCTCTCCCCATACCAAAAAAGCAAGGAGAAGTCACTGAAGAATTTTGAGAAGAGGAGTGACCCAGTCAAAGCCCAGATTCAGAATGGTGGGGGACAGGTAGAAGAGGGGATGGGGAGAGCAGGGATGAAGCCACTGCACGTCTCAGGTGAAGCAGGCCATTGTCGCGGGGTTGTACAGAGGGGGACAGCTGCACAGGTATTTAAGAAGGTAGAACCCAGTGACTGAATCACCAACGTGAGCGGCAAAGGGAGGAGACAGAAATCAAACAATCCTTTTGTGCCTGCATAACTGGAGGATAACAATACTAAATTAGCTAAATACTAAATTGGATTATTAGCACTTTCTAAAACGTTGGTTCTCAGATCTTTTGACCAGTGGGCAATTAAAATGGACCCAAAGACCCTATTTCATTTACACACTCTTGCATACTACAAAGAAAAGAAGAAAAAAAAGACATAAAACTCTAAAAAGTTAATTCATGCCCAAAGCAAAAGACTTAGACGCTGTGAAACCATTAAAAAATATACAATATGCCAGCTTGAGGCCACCTGGAGAACCCCAGGATCACTATTGGGACCACACCCCCACACTGGAGAGCCCTCAGCTTTATTTACCGCCCAGAAGAGGGAGGTTGGTTGCAGTTAACTCGAATTCATTTCCTAACTCTGATTGGGCGCCATGTGCCACATTCTGCGCTAAATGCAAAAAAAGAGCCTTTTCTGATCAATTTCCTCTTCACCTACATCAGCTCCCCAGCCTCCTCTCTGAAGCCTCCCCACCCCACCTCATCTCAACACAACTTTCAAATGGGACAAATACGTTGTTCCCCACTTCATTCAAGCCAAGAGAGACATCATCTCTATCACATTCAGACTCTCACCAACCAATGGCCTCCCAGATATTAGCTCTTGCCCGCCTTCCTCTGTGCGTTTGTGAAGTGTGACACCGATTTTAGGACCGCCCCCCCCGCCCCGCCCCCGTTCCTATCTTATGATATCCCAGGCTTTCCATTGCCTGCACCAGTCCCCAGTGACGCCAAGCAGGGCTCCAAGCCTGGCAGACCCCTCACTGGAGTTCAGTTTTTACAGCCTTGTCCTGATTTAATGTGCAATCCAATTTGCTACTTAGTCTCACCAAGCCCTTATCGACATTTTAGATTTCAGTGCGCCTTTTCTAGGCTGAATATCTGTGTTTTCAATTATGTCACCCTAGGTGAATTACCCTTCCATTGTTCAAGGTCAAAACTTGAGTTGTTATTTCCTGCCCATACAGCTAGTCCCTTTCCCCTCCATCCCTTTGGGGCAGTTTCTCAATTGTCACTGGTGTTCCCAGATCCTATCTCTATCAGGTTTCATCTGTAAATTTAATTATGAAGCTATGCCTCATTTGGCTTCATTTCATTTCATAGTACAAAGGTTTATTATGCATCCATTCTCCACAATGCACCCTGGGCTCCAAAGATATACTGGACACGCCCTTCTGCAGCTATATGAAATTGAAAATTTAGGGGTCCTTAAAAGGAACTAAGTGGGCCTAATTTCATTCACATTGTTGAGTCCCCTCACCTGATCAGTAGACTCGCTCATCCTGCACTCAGATGTTTCCATGGCCACAAAGGACTATTCCAGCACAAGTACTTAAGAAATGGTTGTTAAATCAGAAAGAGGAAAGCAGAAGCAGAAAAAGCTAAGTCAGAGCAATTCTGGAAAATAGGCAGTAACTCAAGTCTTCCTGAAGGGCCATTCCCTGCCTTCCAACTCAGTCAGGGCCCAAATGCACTTTCACCTTTGTAGATGTAGGCTCCGGGCAAGGCTCTGCCAAGGCCATAGCTACTGCTCCCCTGTCTACAATTGGCGTTCCAGTGCCTGAACTGGAGTTCAGCCTTTACCTTCTTCTTCCTGCACACTGCCTGCCTTATCCCTTCTACAGAGAGGAGCATCCCCAAGTGTATCTTTGGAGGGGGCAAGGCACCCCTCACTATCCTAAAACATAAAGAGGCAGCATGCACAGCTCAGCCACATAATTCACTTGTCACTTCTAATAATGAATGAAGCCTTTCCAGATCCTTCAATCTGGACCTTTCCATTGTCCAGATTTCCATTGTCCAATCTGGACCCCAGCAAATTTGATGGCCCCAGTAGCCCTTTGCTCATGGGGCTATCACTTAAGTCATGTGGGCAGTCTGTCCTGCACTGCCTGCCTTGTGGGCAGAAACTGGGAGCAGGAACCATAAGTATATCAGTTATCTTTGTGTCCTCCCCTTACCTAGCACACAGCAGGTGCTCAGTAAATGTTTATTGAATGACTCCTCAAACAAATAAATATTAGAGAACATAAATTTTCTCTTCAGACACTGTTTTTGTCTCATCAACCAATTGCCTTTCATTGAGTCATTGGTTTTCAATTTGTTTTCAAGTGTTATTTGGAAGACTCCAGCCCCTCAATGTATAAAATGATAATAGTGGAGCTCTTCTTGTTTGGCCCAGGCCAAATCTTTCTTCCTTCATGAAGATTTCTCTCTGATCATCCCATCCATGGGGACCTTGTCCTTTTCTGAACTCCTAGAAGTCCTATTGCTTACTCTACTCTTTTAGCATATACTTAGTTTGTACCAAGGAACATACACATTCACTGAGGCTTGCTGATGGCCAAGTCCAGTGATATGTACTTTACATACATTATCCCATTTAATCCTCAGGGCAATCCTGGGAGGTAGGTGCTATCATTATCCCCATTTTACTGATAGAAGCTCAGAGAGGTTAAGTAATTTGCCAAGGTCACACAGCTATTAACTGGCAGTGCTAGGATTTAAACCACGAGTTAACTGATTCACTATTTCCTGTTTATATGTGCCATTATTTTACCTTTCCAACTAGATTGTAAGCTGAAGTGTAGGATTGCATCTCTACTTCTTTCATCTCCTCGCCCCATGCTTAATACAGTGTTTTGCCCTGAGGAATAGTATAATTAATAATTTTTCAAAAATTATTGGTTCCCTGAAGTATATTGCATAGTTCCTCACCTCTGCCTCTTCTAACATCTATCTAGGTAGAGGCTGTCAGCTTCAGAATAGGCCATGGTCTCACCCTCTTTCTTCCTAAAAAAAATTTCTATCTCTGAAACTTGCAAAGATAGGTTTTTGCTGCTGAAAATATTAAGCACTTCCTCCAACGGCTGGAAGCTAAGCAGGAGTTTCACAGGAGGGAAAAAACAACAGTGACCTCCTCAAGTGGAGTGGGGAGGCTCAAGGCAGGAAATCGAAGGTACTGTTAGAGCAGCTCTAGGGAGAGGGGAGGAGAGGGGAGAGGAAAGAGAGACTATTTAGATTTTTACCACTTGGGACCCTATCCCTAATTTAACTTCTGGACTAAATTTTAAAAACAGCCAAGTAGTAAAAGCCCTGCTCTCCGTGAACTCTGGCCCCTCTCCCTGTTTGGGATGTCACAGAGAAAGGCTGCACTTTGTGTGCGGCAGCCCCGAGGGGATGCCCAGTGGCCCAGGTGGGGTGATTGATTGGGGGAAGACCCAGGAGCATGGCCTGCCCACCACCCTCCCTGCACCTGCGCTGTGAATAAACAGAGGCCTGCCGTCTGCAGGGGCCCCTTCCTGACGGCCCCCAGGCCTTCTCGGGCCTCGCCCCTCGGGCCCTCTTACTAGAAAATTAACCACAGGCTTAAAGTGAAAGAGAAGATGGCTACGTGAGCCCTAAGCGTTCACAAGAGGAACTACAAGATGAGCAGACAACAAATGCAGCCCTAATGAAAGAGGCACCTCTGTACGCGAATTTTAGGATGTATGCGCTCTTAAATTTCAGTTTTATGTCCTTACTAGGGTATGTGTAACAATATTGCTAACATGTCAGGTGGTTAACCACACTTTCATTTTTATGTTCTGATTTGAATAAAGTTAATTCAGTGATTTCAACAGAAGTCTCAAGCCTTGTGAAGTATTTACGTTAAGTACTTTAAATACCTGTCTTTTCTTTGGAAATAGTCTTCAATGACTGATATATTTATAATATACATGGATAACCAATTGAGTCTGTTTTTAATGATTCTTGCACAGCGTGAATCAGGACAGAAACAACATTTTTAAAAACAAAACACATTGGCATATGTACACACACAAGCAAAATGTGCTTTGAGAAAGGAAAGGAGGGGCCAGATGAGAGACATGGATCTTCACACAGTTATACTTTCTGACTGAGACAAATAAATATTCATTTTGAAAAATAAAATATATTCTATTATTTTATTAGGCACTGATGAAAGTTTCTATTATTACAATAGATACAAAAATATAAAACAAAACCCTTGGTTTAAGTGCTGAATTGAAAATGTTCAGTGTTTCCTATCATTTTTCTGATTCTCCTAAGATCTGAGTTATATGGATAGCTGTTCACCCTATGTCCTTTTCTTTTTTCCTTTCTTATAAAAAAAATTGGAACAGATTATGCAAAATGCAGAACAAAAGCACATAGCCTGAAGGAAAGTTGTTTGTGGAGAGAATAAATAAATGAATGAATATACAAATAAAAAAACCCCAATAGCAAAAGCCAGAACAAGAAAAGTCAAAAGACAAAAACAATCTAGAAAAAAATTGCAAATTATATCAGAAAGAGGTCATTGCCTTTATATATATAAAGAGCTCCAACAAATCAATAAGAAAAACTCCAACAATCCAATGTAAAAAAATGAGCAAAATACATAAACAGTTTACAGAAAAGGAACTAAATATGGCCCTTCAAAGTATGAAAAGATGCTTACTGTCACTCAAATAGAAAAGATGAGAAAGAATAGTTCCACAGTGGGGGAAGATGAGAAAATAGGCTGATGGGGGTGAAAAGATATACAATCTCTATGGAGGACAATTTAGCCAAATCTGTCAAAATTGCAAATGCATTTATTCTTTGACCTAGCAATCACAATTCTAGGAATTTATGCTATGTATATTATTTTACACATGTGAAATGACATATGTACAAAGTTATTTACCACAACACTGTAATAGCAAAAAGTATTTTAAAAACCCAAATGGTGGTCAACAGGGGACTAGTTAAATAAATTATGATACAGCTCCACAATTCTTTATCTGAAACCCTGGGGTTTGATGTGGTTTACATGTCAGAAATTTTTGAAATTTAGAAAGCTAATACAGTACCTGTATCATATATTACGTAAAACCCCAAAGTGTTCTGGGGCACCACTCAGTCATCAAATCCGTTAATATTTCTGCAGAAAAACCATGAATATTCATGCTAAATGGGAGAAATACGACTCATGTCAGTATTTGACACAAACTTAGGAAAATTTTTGGTTTTCAGAGTTTTTTTAAGTTAAGAATTATAAATAGGAGATTGTAGGCATGTCCATCGATACAATGGAGTACCATAGAGCTATAAATAAATGAAAACACAGTTTCTGCACTGAATAATCTCTAAGATCTACTAAGTTAAAAAAAAAGACATAACCATCTGTGTACAAAAGTGGGGAAGAAGAGCAAAGAACATATGCATTTGCTCATGTAGGCCAAAGATGGATCTGAAAAGACTACATTTATTTCTGGAGAGAGGAACTGGGAGGAGTCTAGGAACTATGAGTGGGAGGGAGACTTTACACCTTATATGCTTACATATCTGTCCTATGTAAATATATCACCTATTCAGAATAAACAAAAAACATTTACATTTTTAATTGCTAAACAAAATGTGTGCATGGATTACCAATGGTTAATCAGGCTTTATCCTTGTGAAAGGATAAGTCTGAGAGCCCTCAGGGCACCATGTATCAAGTACCAACTATGGGCCAGGCACGAAGCTAGCTGCATTGCCCAGATTATAGCTGATCATGGGAGGTAGCCATTAATATCCCCATTTTAGAGATAAAGAAACCAAAGTTCAGATAGAACCACACAACAGTAGTGGAAGAGCTGGGATTCATACCCAAGGTTGCCTGAGCCTGTGTTTTGTGGCACAAAAGAACATTGGAAAGTGAGAATTAGGTGGTTCTCTATTGAGAACATGTGTGGAAGTTATGATCAGAGGATGATCGTCTACCTCAACATAATTCTTGGGACATTTGAGATTCTGCTCTGCTCTGACTCCTCTGGGCATTGCTCATGATACGGCATCAGCAAAGCCCACTGAGCTGGATGAGGGCTGGGAAGGTGAAATCCTCCACCACAAGGAGCTGAAGCCCTGTGGGGTCCAGCGTGGACATGTCTGCCCACAATGGACAAGCAGTCTGGTCAGAGAACACAATGTCCTTTTCTCCAGGTTACTCATGAGCCCTGGCTGGCGAGGAAAGAGCAGGAAGGAGCTATGGACTGAATGTTTGTGTCTCCTCAAAATTCATATGTTGAAAACTGAATCCCCATGATGGTTTATGGAGATGGAGTGTTTGGGAAGTTATTAGGTTTAGATGAGGTCAAGAAGGTGGACTGCTCATGATGAGATAAGTGCCTTAACAGGAAGAGACCCGAGAGAGCTTGCATCACTCTCTGCTCTCCACTGTATAAGGATACAACAAGAAGATGGCCATCTGCAAACCAGGAAGCAGGTCCCACCAGACACCAGAACTGCCAGCACCTTAATCTTGGACTTCCCAGCCTCTAGAACTGTGAGAAATAAACATTTGTTGTTTAAGCCACCCAGGCTATAATAATTTGTTACGGCAGCCAGAGTTGACTCTAGCTCTAGAAAGACTCACCTTCTGGTCTCAAGTACTGTATATTTGAAACTACAGTTTGAAGTTCATCAAAGCTGACAAATAGCAATTGGATTTGTCTTTTCAGTCATTATTCCCTTTGTTCTGTGACTGAGAGGAGCAAAGTAGGACAGCGCAGACACTTTTCTCAGGATCAAGTACACGATAGAGGTCTGGACCCATTGATGTGGGACAGACTGATGGATTCAGTGTTGGCTCCAAAACATGCAGCGTCTCTCAGTTCCCAGAACCCCAACAGGCCACACATCTCCCAGTCTTATGTCCCCACCACCAGGAACAGGATCCAGATGAGAGTCTTTGAATTAAGCTGACCTTGAGCTAACGACTCAAGAAAAACTAAGGAAGAGGTAGTGAGTTCTAACAACTGGCACAGACTAGGAAGCTGGACTTCTAGGGTGACCAACCATCTCTGTTTGTCCTGGGACTGTCCCAGTTTTTAGCACTGAAAGTTCCACATCCTGGGAAACTCACTGGTATTGCACAAATTAGGATGATTGATCACCTTGCCTAGGTTTCAATCCCAACTCCACCACTTCTTAGCTATGTGATCTTGAACAAGTTACTTAACTACTCTGAATCTCGGTTTCTCCAAGTGTAAGATGGGGAGAATAATAGTACCTGCCCCACAGGGTTCTTATGAAGATTAAATGATTATTTGTAAAGTGCTTAGAACAGTGCTTGGTAAGAGCTGTGTCAGTGTTTGTTAAATAAAACAAATTTTGTTAAACTTTGTTGAAACTTATTGTCATTGTTTACAACCACTGTGTGCAGGAAGGCACTGAGCACTCTTAAACGGCACGACTACATTGGTGGAGACAGAAGCACAAGGACATAAGTAACTTTCACCAAGACAGTTATTCAGTGACTCAATATGCTACAAACCCAGGGCAAGAGGCCAGCATTCCATTTGCCCAGCTCAGCCCATGCTTCTGATCCTTGCTCGTTCACACCTCCTGCCCTGACTGATTGCACATAGTAGGCTCACAATAAATATTTATTAAATGAATGCATAACTTTTTCTCACACGAGGCTAGGGTTGCTAGAAGGAGTTTGTACTTACGCCTTCTCTTATTTATTTCCAAAGGAGTGTAGCTAATGCTAAGGTTTTGGGCATAATCCTTAGTTATGATGAGATTTCCTGACACTGTAAAACGAAGCAATTGCCAAGAAGAGAAGAGGGTCCTCTTCTTTGGCAGTTATTTACGGTCCTGAATCTGTGGGTAGCCTGAACACAGAAATGCATGCGTCAGTCATAAATCGGTCAGTGCTCTGGACACCTGTAGCCTTGAGAGCCTGAAGCGCAGCTTGGCAGGCTGCTTCTGCAGAGTTTGCACAGTCCTTCATATGCATACGCTCTGTCACTTCCCTGCCCACCTGTGCAAACCTGCCTGCATTTTGGGGACCCACCAGGACACACGGCCTGCCTGCCTGCTGAGTTCCACCCCAGCTGAGTCCCAATTCAGTGGTGGGGCCAGTGGTTGAATCACAGACCTCAAGATGTGCAGGCAAGCCCTGCAAAAGTCTCCACTTCTGCACTGCTTAACCAGCAGCATATGTTTTTTTGGCTAAAAGGTGTTTAAATGAAATCATTTTTTCCATATTACTTTGAAAAGTTTATTTCATCAGCATGAAAATGTTTAATAATATTATTTGGGGGTTTAAAAAAAGAAATCACCATTTTGAAGATGTTTCTCTTTTATTCACTTAGGAAAAAGAACACAGTGATATTTAACTCTTTCCTTAAATGATGCAAGTGATATGACTTTAGATGAACAGTTGCTTTGGGAATCAAACAGCACGAATGTCTGTGCCAAAATAGAGAAAGGAAGACTTGCTCCCTACAGACCTGTACTAGTGTAGGCTGACAGGCTGGGTTTGGTTTGAGTGATGATTGTAATGAAATAGAGCAGGCCCCTCTGCCCGGCCTGCTTTGCAAAGTCACTGATGTGCCGCTAGGAGAGCAGGTGCCAGTGCTGGCTCGCCGAGGCTGGCAGATTCTGGAACTATCACAGCTCTTTCCCCAGAGAGCCACATTCCCTTGAGGGGACAAGCACTTAGATGGAAAAGCTTCAGGGAGCCCTGGAAGACTGGGCTGGGGGATTCAGCCTCCAGCCCCCCTCTTTCATTCAGCAGAAAGCACCCCTCTCTCAGAGTTTTCACCCCAAGCAACAAAATCAGACTGCTCTAAGCTGCAGTCCCAAGCAGGCCTGCTCCTAACATGCATTCTAGCAGGCCTAGGACAAGGAATACAAAGGGAGACCTGCCTAGTGTATGTCTAGATATTTAAAGTTATACTGCAAGCTAACAAACTGTGAAATGTGTCTGCTCCTCTATCTTGATAAGTACACCTGGAAGGCCTAGTACACCTTTAGAATTCACTGACTCTTCAGAGTTCGACACTGGAACATGGGGGCTTAGGGAAAGCTGGACCCTGTCACGTAGCTCCCAGCCCGTGACCCATCCTACTTCCTTTCCTCCTCTAGTTCTGTCCAACATCACAGAGGCCTGATGTCCCAGCCCTCACTTCCAACCTCTGCCCTTGCTGCCCATACAGCCCTTTCTGGTCAGTCCTCAATGCCAGACACCAGATTGCACACAGGCCCTGGAAGGGGACTTGGGGTGTTTGGGCAACCATCAAGGGTCCTGGGTCCTAGCTATCTAAGGGCAGTCTAGAAGAGGGAGTGCAGCTTCTGAGTTCTCACGTGTACTATGGGGGCAGCTGTAGGCAGAGGGGAGCCCAGAGGAGCCCTCTCAAGAGCAGGGCCCAGGCTGGGCCTCATGCCGAGGTCATCACACCGAAGAGTAGATAGAGGACAAAACACCAGCAAAGGGCAGGAAAAGGCGATACCTGGTCAGGACTGCTGAGTTCCTTGATGCAGGGCAACTTTTGTTTCCATGAACTGGGAAGAGGATGGAGGGGGGACACTGAAAGGTCTGAGTGATGCTTCTCTCAAGGGGTGCGAGTGAAAGAAGGCAAGCATTTCACTTTAACAAGACGAATCAGGGTCAACTATCTGGGACTTGGCATGGGCTGCAAATGGTGGATCAAATTTTTATCTCTGGAGATATCCCCTGTCTTTCACAAATGCGATGTCAAAGAAGGGTCAGACATTAAAGTAACCACAAGGAACCTAAAAATATGTTCTTCATAGCTCTAGGACTTTGAAGAGCTTTGCTTTTTAAATGAAGGGGGAAGGGGTGGCATCTTAATCAAGCAGCCTTTCGCAGTCCTAATGGTTTTCAGGTTTTCTCAAGATCTTTCTATAAAACCAAAAGACACAGATGAACTAAAAAAATTTAAGCACATATGGGAGAAAAATAGCACAAAAAGCCTGAGGTTTGGTGAAAGAAAGAAATCAAGAACAGAGTAGAAGAGAAGTCAGTGTGTTGATGGGAGCAAATGAGGCACTGACTGAACAGGATGCAGAGAGGTGATCTCATGCACTGCCTCTTGAGACAGTACATTATGATGCAAACACTGTATTTAGTTAACACTTTTGTTCCAAGAAACTCAAATTCTCACTCTGTCTGCATTAAGTTCTGTTCACATTCTACAAGGCAACTTGTATGTCTTCACACCCCTTCCCCTTTGGGAAAATCACAAAAGACCTGTCCTCTCTCTTATCTTCTCTGTGCCCTTAATCTTGTCCCCATATCCAAAAGGGTTGTAAGACACGGTGGGGACAGATTCCTACGAGAATGAGATTCCTCCAGACTTGGGTGTAAAGGTTAATGGAGTATGAAAAGGCACTCAATAGCCAAGAATTGAGGGAAGAGGCAAAAATTACTTTTATCACCAGTAAGAAATTTTAGACTTCAAGAGGTTTAATAACCTGTCATAGAGCAAGAGTGGAAGCCAGAAAGAGACTGCAGAACCCCGAGGACCAAGCCCTGCTCCAGGCACCAGGGTCCAAGTACAGCCCGGTTATCATTATCCCTGCACAGGGTAGAGCCCCAAAGCACAAAATGACGGTACACAGAGGAAATTTGAAGAGCGGGATGAAAGTAATTACGGGTTGGAAGGATTTACTCCAAAGGCTTAAATCTATATAACCTGGCCAAGAGATCGCATTGCTAAAAGGGAATACGATAGTGGTGGATATGAAACAAGCACTCAAAGGGCATAAACAAAGGCTTAGGCTACTCCAAGGGAAACATAAATTCAGTGATGTGATGGAAAATATAGGCTCAATTGGAGGGGAATTACTATATTGGGAAGCTCTATTAATCTGTTGACAGTTTCTCAAAGAAAGTGATGGCAGCCTGCTAATTTGCCTCATTTGAAACCCGGTCTGTATGAAGAGGTGGAAAATATATCTCAGGAAGCAATACTGTGCAACAGGCGAGGGATGGGTTACCTTCATAAATCTTGTTCATTTTTCATCTTGATGATTTTTTTTCTCCTGTTTCCAACCATTCTCTTGCCAAGCGCCCCTCAGATCCACAAAATCCTCTTCTACAGAAAACTCTTTCTAGGCTAAGGGAAAGGAGGTACTATATTGATCGGTGGCTTAGGATCATGAGTGGGGTCAACAATTGGTCTGCATCACCCAGGCCCTTAAAAGCCAACAAAAGGGGTTTTCATCTTGCATTATCCTCCTCTGTAGACCTAGCTTCCCTGCGTCTCCTGCTTGGTCCCCTAGAACTAAACCTTAAAGACGCCAATTCTTAAAATCAAGAGTTCAGATCCCAGTTCAAAGGGCTGAGATGATCCAGGTGAACTGAGAGACTTGTTCAGCTCTGGTAAGGAGACTGAGCAACAGTCTCTCACACCTTTACAGCAGGAGTATGGCAATTTCCCTGATGCTTTTTCAAGGGCTTTCATTTTCACCCAAATAGCTTCCAGCATTGCCAAGTAAAAGGAGAGGTGTCGCTATCGTCCAAACTATAAGTGAGCGGCACAGTCTTATGTGAATCCAACTGAAAGAGAATTTTGCTGGAAGGTCCAAATAGCAAACCACTTTTTCCAGATGTCAGAAAGCCGAGGTCTGTGTGAAGAATGCAGCATTCTGGACTTTTCATCTGGTCTATCTGTGGAAGGACATAGATGAAAGGCCCACAAAGAAAATATTTGCTTCAACTTGCCCTGCTCTTTGTGCTGAGGGTGCCCTATCAGTCCTAGACTTAGTGTTTCAGAAACACACTATCGTGTAGAGGCGAAACCGTCCTGGGAAAAACAGGACTTGGACCCTGGGTTTTATTTACTGAAATAAAGATTGCAGAAATAGATAGCGACAGAGAAAATGGTTTTGAAATATGTTCCTTGTTATGCCCCTGTTGGCAGCACTTAAATAAAAGGGGGATTTAAAGAAGAAAATCCCTGCTCAGAATCCCAGGGGAGCCATACCGTCGTAGGGCTATCTGCTGACACAGCGGATGGAGACTCAAGCTGTCTGCCAGGATGAAGTGCTCTGTGGCTAAAAGCAGAACCAAACCCTTCAATTAAGAAAGAGTCACACTATCTGGAAACAAAACCACATCAGGCTCTGTTGATGTTTACTCATAAAGAACCTTGCTTATTCTCCTACTTTTAGGAAGCACCTAATATAAATAATAAAACCCAAAGAATGAATTGGATTTTGTAAATCATAAGATATTAACACAAAAAGCTACAACCTGACACCAGATTTGTTCTCTGGAGCACTTAAAGGGCTCAGTTGCTGTCCCATCCTCCTTCACCTGTATTCCTTACTCAATGCTTCTTTCCCATGTCCCCGTCCTCTGATTGTCCCCTGTATTTCTTCCCCAAACCCAGTTTATCAGACCGAATGTGTGTCCTCTATCAGAAAAGAAGTTTTGCTTTGTCCCTTCCAAGTTGGTACAGATGCTTGCCATCCTCCTACGGTTCCTAAGTCTTCCAATAGGTTAGGGCACCCTGTTCTTTAATAAGTAAATTGGCTTATGGGAAACCAAGCACACTAAGCATGCTGCCTCTGAAGGCACTAGGAAAGGATATATTCCAGGCCTCTCTCTTAGCTTCTGGAAGCCTCAGGCGTTCCCTGGCTTGCAAATAGCTGTCTTCTCCCTGTGTCTCTTCATATCATCTTCCCTCTATGTATGTCTCCTTGTGTCCAAATTTTCCTTTTTATAAGAACACGGTCATTTTGGATTAGGGCCTATCTAATGACCTCACCTGAACTTGATTATCTGAAAAGAGCTTTTTTCCAGATTAGGCCATATTCCTATGTACTAGGGGTGAAGACTTCAACATCTATTGGGGGTACACAATTCAAGCCATAACATGCATCTAGTATATTCCAAAACTTTTAGGTGCTGAGAATATAGCAATGAAAAAGCAAAGTCCCTTCTCTCGTGGAATTTACATTCTGGTTGGAGGAGACAAATAACAAATATATAAGGTGCCAGGTGATGAATAGTGCCATGAAGAGGAATAAAGGATGCTGGGGAGTTGAACATCACAGAGGGTGCTGGTGTTATTTTATGTCAGGTGATCAGGAAAGACCACTCTGATAAGGTGACCTTCAACAAGAGACCTGAAGAGTGAGAGAATGAGATATGGTGATATGTCAGGAAGAGAGTTCCAGGCAGGACAATAGGTGCAAAGGCCTTGAAGGAGCAGTGTTTGGCTCTTCAAGACAGCCTAGAGGCTAATGTGGCAGGAGAGAAGGGAGTAGGAAGAATGATGAGAGGAGATGGGTCAGAATGGCATGGGGCTAGGAACATGGCACATGGGATCTCATAAAGAGCCGTGGTAAGTTTCCTTTGGCTTTTACCCTGAGTTCGATGGTGTCTTAGTCCATTCAGGCTGCTATAACAAAATACCACAGACTGGGCGGCTTATAAACAACATAAATTACAGTTATGGAAGTTTGATGTCCAAGATCAGGATGCCAGCATGGTTAAGCGAGGGCCTTCTTCTGGGTCACAGACTTCTCATTTTGCCTCACATGGTGCAAGAGGCAAGGGAGCTCTCTGAGTCCTCTTTCATGAGGGCACTAATCCCAAACATGAGGGCTCCACCCCCATGACCCCATCACCTACCAAAGGCCCCACTTCCTAACACCATCACCTTGAGGGTTAGGATTTCAATATATGAATTTGGTGGGGATCACACATTCAGACCATAGCAGACGGGAAACCTCTGGAATGTTTTAAGCCAAGGAGTCAGATACAACCTACATCTAAGAAGCGTGTAGGTCCAGCTTCTCAG
Organism: Ceratotherium simum simum; assembly: GCF_057802395.1. Lineage (NCBI taxonomy): Eukaryota > Metazoa > Chordata > Mammalia > Perissodactyla > Rhinocerotidae > Ceratotherium > Ceratotherium simum. Next base: position 61,809,250 of record NC_141909.1, on the reverse strand, counting down.
TGAAAATAGAGTGGTAGTAGGTCAGAGGTAAGAGCAAGGGTAGCAGCAATGGCCCCAACTTTGCATGGAGAACTGAGTGTTCTTAAATCCCTCAGGCTCATGCAGGGAGGCAAGGACAGTTCAGCATCCCTTGCCCCTTCTTCTAGAAACAGAACCTGTATTTCTTGTGGGGAACCTCCTCCATGTGGGTCAGGTGTTGCTGACCCTCCCAACCTCAGCCACACGAGTAGCCATGGATCCAGGCCTGGCCAATTAGAGAGCAGCCTGGCTCCGGCTCCAGTGTTCACAGATGAGGCTGGACCAAGCGAAGGCAGTTGGAGCCCTTCCTAGGTTGGTTATATTGGATGTGTGGGCTTGCTGAGCCCATAGGCAGGGAGCCTGGGGCTGCTGGTACCATCATGTTCACCACCTAGATAGAGCTTGTCCAAGAGATGGGGAAACATACAACCCTTCCCTAGAGCCCTTACTATGTGAGGCTCCATTCTAAGAGCTACATGTGGATCAACTAATTTAATCCTCACAACCACTGTATGAGGCGTTTGATATTATTATGCCATTTTAAAGATAAGGAAATGAGGCATGAACGAGTTATAAGAAACCTCCCCAAGATTATAATGCTAGGAAGTGGAACAGCCTAGATTCAAACCAATGACCTTTGCATCTAAGAGCCCAAGTTCTTAATCCCCACTCTAGACTAAGGAGAATCAGAATTGTAAGGTCAGAAGGGGCCTTAAAGACTATTTAGTCCAGTGGTCCTCAACTTGATCAGACCCAATGCCCCTTTTTATAACAAATATTTTCTAACATCTTGTTTAGTATTCTAAAATGAACTCCCTAGATAATATAATTTACCTGCACACGTAATTTTTAACAAATTAATATCTTTTAATTATAATATAAAGTAAAAAGAAAAATAAAATAATTTATCATTTAAAAAGACATGCATTTTACTATGTAAACATTCAAGCATGGCTACTCTAGAAGATATAAAGTCAGATGACTACCTCAGGAAAAACTGAGGTTGTAAAATGGGCAAAAAAAGTGTAGATCACTGAGTGTCCTGTTTGGCACACTTTTCTGGGCTATCTCTACCTTTCCTTTATTGCTCTTGAGCTAACAACTCTGTACCTTGTTAAAAAAAATGGCAGCACTGCAAATGGTTCTTGTTCATAGAAAGGCAAAATGTGTCTAGTAGAGTGCAGTTGATTATTTCCCTGTGGATATTGATCAGTTTGGCATTTATTTGTCTATTTTTAAATTTATCTCAGCATTCTATTAATTGATGAGCTACCTAAAAATCTTTAACACAAGATGTATTAGTCAGGGTTCTCCAGAGAAACAGAACCAACAGGATATATATATACATATATATGAGAGATTTATTATACGAATTGGCTCATGTGGTCATGGAGGCCAAGAAGTCCCATGATCTGCAAGCTGAAGAACCAGGAAAGCTGGTGGTGTATTTCAGTCCAAATCCAAAAGTCTGCAAATCGGGGCTGTTGGTGTAATTTCAAGTCTGTCCGAAAGCCAAAGAACCCGGAGTGCCAATGTCCCAGGGCAGGAGAAGATGGATGTCTCAGCTCAGGCAGAGAGAGTGAATTTGCCCCTCCTCCACCTTCTTGTTCTATTCAGGTCTTCAACAGGTTGGATGATGCCCATCCACACTGGTGAGGGTGATCTTCTTTACTCAGTTCACCAATTCAAATGCACAGTGAAGAATGATCTCATATCCACATAACTTCCTAATGGTTTGGACATGCATGTAGGTGTTCCAGAAACACTCTCACAGTCACATCCAGAAATAACATTTGACCCATTATCTGGGCATCCCTTAGCCCAGTCAAGATGACACATAAAATTAACCATCACACAGGCTCATATTCTAGATGAATGAAAGTCATAATTACAAGCACTTTCAAAAATTATCCTTCAACATACCTATATGTTGAATTATTGCAAATATGACAGTTAGAAAATCACTTATAAAGACTCGAACACCAGGTTCAGTATTGCCATCAATGATGTCATTTTCCAAAATAGTGAACAATTCTTGGTAAAGGGCTGAACAAAATGAAGCACTATCTTCCCTCAATATGCACAGTAGGACCATTCTCAGAAAAGTCTTATATTTATTAAAACTATGAAGAAGTATTTGTGTGTGTGTGTGTGTACATATATTTGTGTTTAGGTTCTAAAGTTAGACAACTATAATATATTTATATATATTTATATATATATTTATATATATATATATTTATATATATATTTATATATTTATATATTTATATATATATATATATTTATATATATATTTATATATTTATATATTTATATATATATATATAAATATATATATATATATTCTAAGCTTGGGTAATTATAAACAGGATTTCCACCCAGATGCATGTCCAAACCATTAGGAAGTTATGTGGATATGGGATCATTCTTCACTGTGCAGGACTTTCCTGGGAATAGAAGCTCACAACATCCTTGGCCTCCACCAGGAGTCACTAGTTTACCCCAATCGCTGCAACAACCAAAAACACCCCCCAAATTTCCTAAATCCACCATAGAAAGTACTGCCCCTGTTGAGAACCATTGATCTAGTCCAAACACACTTCTGGTTCTTGAATCTCCTCTATAACATCCTAAGCACATGCTCAATAAATATTTGTTAAATAAATGGAAACCTGAATGAAGGAAAGTGTGGAATTGTTGAATATTAAAGACTGGAGAATAACTCTCAGTAAACGGATACCTTTTATAGGCATAGCAAGTTTCCCGAGGCAACCACGCACTTAGAATGTTTTTTTAATGGATTCTTAGAATACTCAATCCTTTCTTGAATTAGCAGAAACTTTAAGTAGAGAACTACTAATGAGGTATAACCACATACCTAAACCTTGACAGAACCTTATTTATTCCTGTCTTCTGCCTCTTTCTTTTCAATCTTATTGGCAAAGCCCCGAATTATTACAACTTCCCTGTCTTCAGAATCCACTCCTCCAAACAGCAATGAAAATCACCTGTTCCTCTTCTAATGTTCCTACAAGAGTTTCCAATTGCCTTCAATATTAAAACTCTAGTTAAAGCCTTCGAGGCCTTCCACGAATGGATAAATTCTCACTACAAGCCTTGGCTTCTACTCTCGGTCCTATTCTAGCAATGTTGGCCGCTCCTCTGCCTCTCTGCCTTCATGGCAAAGTCTTGCACCTTCCCACTTTCAAACCACTGCTTTGAGAATCACCATCTCTATGAATTCTTTCTAGATTAGCTCAGCTAATACTATTCATACAGATAGTTCTCAAAACTGTGCATTAGAATCACCTGTGGAGTTTTTACAAGTCCTTCTGGTACGCTCCACCCAGGACTCATTAAGCTAGAATCTCCTCAGGGCTGGAACCCAGGTATTCAAATATTTTAAAACTCTCAGAGATTCCCAGTGTGCAGCCAAGTTTGAGAACCACTGCCCTAGTGCTACACATTGCACCTCTATCTTATTAAGCTTGAACTCTATCTGTTACACCCGTACATGTTTTTCCGGTGTAGACTTTATTCTCTTCCTGAGTATTCTCTCCCTCCTCAGGAAGACAGGAAGCTCTCAATACCTCTCAACCTTAAATGTGCATAGGAACCACCTAGGGATCTTGTTCAAATATGAATTCTGATTCAGGAGGCCTAGGGTGGGGGCCTGAGAGCCTGCATTTCTAACAAGCTCCCAAGTATCCCAAAATATGCTTTTGAAATACGACCACATATGTGTGATACTCCCATCTATATTATTTAACATATGAATTACTCTCAAGCTAAGAATTTCAAGGAATGAAGGGGAAGCCTGTTCCTTAATTAGTTCTCTGAGGAGATGTTTTGATTGCTCCTAGGGTATGCGGGACCTTGGGCAAATATTTTTCCTGGGTTCATGTTTAAATACATAATTTGATTAAAAATATATTACAGTAAATCCAAACCACAATAAGATACAACTTCACATCCACTAGAATGGCTGTTATCAAAAATAATGGAAAATAACAAGCGTTGGTGAGGATGTGAAGAAACTGAAACTCTCATACACTGCTAATATGAATGTAAAATGGTGCAGCTGCTTTGGAAAACTCTCCTCAAATGATTCAACATAGAGTTACCATATGACCCAGCAATTCCACTCCTAGGTACATACCCAAAATAATTGAAAACAAGTATTCAAACAAAAACTTGTACATGAATGTTAATAGCAGCACTATTCACAATAGCCAAAAGGTGGAAACAACCCAGATGTCCAACAACTGATGAATGGATAAACAAATGTGGTATAACCATACAACAAAATATTATTCAGGTATAAAAAGGAATGAAGTGCTGATACATGCTATAACATGGATGAACCTCAAAAACTTGCTAAGTGAAAGAAGCCAGACACAAAAGGCCACAAATTATATGATTCCATTTATATAAAATATCAAGAATAGGGAAATCCATAGAGATAGAAAGCAAATTAATGGTTGCCAGGGGCTGGGAAAAGAGAGGAATGTGGAGTGACTCCTAGTGAGTACAAAGTTTCCTTTTGGTGTGATAAAATTTTAGAAGTAGATAGAGGTGATGATTGCACAACATCGTGAAAGTACTAAATGCCACTGAATTGTACACTTTAAAGTGGTTAATCTTATGTTATGTGAATTCAACCTCAACAAAAAAATTACAAAATCATAGGTCCATGGGAGATATAGTGATTTATCAATAAAGATTTGAAGTAATGGGTAGAGAAGAGATACTTATGTACTTATTTGTTGTCCAATCAGCACACACAGTATCGAGACACCATCTCTTCCTGTTCCAGTCCAGGAACTATCTCTTTAGGTTCTTCATTGTCAATTACGCCCTTGCTGGCTAATTTCATGTCTTCCACCATGAGACAAAAAGTAGCCACATTGGTACTACTCACAAGACCATGGCTCTTCAGAGCCTGCGTGTATTGAAACATTACAGATCTTGCCCCTGCATTTATTTGATGCTGATAACATCATAACCATGTGAATACTGGCTTCCAATGACTCTCTCTAAGGTTGTTACTGTGCCTGGTTCATGGATGCTGACCACAAATACAAGTCTTACCCAGAGTATGTGTGCAAATGTGGACAATAATTTTTTTTCTGGTCATGTTAAATTTACTGTTCAGAATTTTGTAGAATAACACAAATAGAATGACACATCTTCCAATCATGTCTTCCCCTGCATTCTTTAGGCCATAAGCTCTGCATTCCTGCAATGTGACCTTTTTCAATGTTGGCTATACTCCTGCCTTTCACACACTGCCACCAATAGGGAGGATTAGAAGGGCTTGTGGGCAGAGTGATAACAGTGGTCCCATTCACACAAGAAATGTCATTCTTTCATCCGGCAACTTAAGACTGACCTGGAAGAGTATGATGTCACTACATCAAGCAGACACTACAAGAGAGGCATCTTATTGGTAGGGCCACTTGTCATTGAGGAGTGATAGTCTTGAAAGCCTTTGGAGAAGAATGACACAGGGGCTTGCTTGGATCTCAGAGTGGGACTGGTTTGGGAGCAAGTATGGCACTCTCTGCTCTGTTGAAGCAGCCTTCTCTGCTTGGTGTATGGAAGGAGGGATCCGCACACATCCACCTCTGTAGACTTAACAGCCTTCTTTTTCTCTCTTTAAATTGTAAATCTACCAAACAAGATCAAGTTCTGAGTCTTTAGAAACACAATTTTGGGGCTCAACCAAATTTGCGTTTTGGTTTTCAAATGAATGCAAATTGTTGCAAATAACAAAGGGGATATTTCTAAAGTGAGAGATATTGATGGCTAAAGATGTCCCCCACCTTTGTCAATACAATCATGTGTCGCTTAACAATGGGGATACGTTCTGAGAAATGCATCATTAGGCAATTTCATTGTTGTGCAAACATCATAGAGTGTACTTAAACCTAGTTGCATAGCCTACTACACATTTAGACTATATAGTACTGATCTTATGGGACTACCATGGTATATGAGGTCCACCGTTGACCAAAACATTGTAATGTGGCACATGACTGTATAACATTCATGTGTGCCTATTGTCTTTCAAACTTTACAGAGAAACAGTAATTTTCTGGACACCCCTAGTGGGATGTATCTTAAGGCAAAACATTCTAAAACTATTTATTAGTAGTAGTAGAGTTGATATTGTAATTCAGAAACTGTTATGTGCAAATGAGTAAGTTTTTAAAAGTCTAACAGAAAAGACAGGCCGAGAAAAAAAAAACCTAGGTTGGATACGGAAAATGTGCTTAAATGGGTGAAATGTCTAGAATTATCAAAATTGCTGAAAATTTAAATTAACAATTTAATAAATAAATTTATAATAATTTATATTATAATAAATTTAATTAAAAAATTGTTTAAACAATTTAAATTGTTTAAATTGTATTTAAATTGTCTAAGTGGTATAAAGCAGCACTATTTGAGATATACTAGAGTAGACTATAAAAGGCAAATGTAGGCAAACTGTACATGTTCTTGTGCCCCAAATATTTTTTCCTTCTTTGTATTTCTTGTCAATGTAGAGTAAAAGTGAGAATAGAGTGTGAGAGAGTATATGAAAGGCCTTGATGACACAGCTAACACTACCAGGCCTTGGCATGCAGGGTGATCTAGTATTTTTAGCCACATTCAGTAGGAATCTGATCATCCACTCCCTTGACCATCAGGGACTCACACAAAAATGCGTCATCTGAAGATTAAACTAGATGATCTATTGAGTTCACCCATTTTCCCAGATAAGTAAATTAAGGCTTAACAAGATTATAGTCACGTGCCACATAAGGTTTTGGTCAACGACGGACCACATATACGACAATGGTCCCATAAAATTAGTACCATATAGTCCAGGTGTTTAGTAGGTTATACCCTCTAGGTTTCTGTAAGTACACTCTATGATGTTCACATAATGACAAAATCATCTAATGATGCATTTCTCAGAATGCGTCCCTGTTGTTAAGTGACGCATGACTGTATACCCAAAACTCAGAGGATAGGAAGCCTAAGATGAGATAGTGTCAAAACCAGAAATAGAATCTGTGCCAGTCTACTGTGTCACACTTCACTTCACCATATCAACAACAAAGCATTTCACGTGGTGTGGAAGGGATCTGCACACTTCTACCACTGTAGAGTGAACAGCTTTCTGTCTGGAAAACTGACATTTTAAAGTCCATCCGATAGAAACGGAAGTGAAAAATATCGACTAGTTTTCACAGTAACCTTCTGCTGTCATCTCAGATATGGAAAAACACTTCACCAGAGTCTATACTGGATGAATACTGCCCTCCATAGTGGCATGGTGTGAGGCCACACAAGGCAAATGCTCCCAACGGGCACTGTGTGCAGCCCTAAGCATTTTCCTCTCGTCCATATCGGCTCTGCAGAGTTAGAAATGCTTTTTGAGAAAACACAGAGTTAGACTCAGACCAGATAGGAAGGTCAAAGTTTGCATCCTCATCTGATTTTAACAACTTGCCTTCAAAACCTTGTTTTCAACGTTCTGAAAGGGAGCAGGGAGGGAAATCACATTTTTCTTTGGTTTATCAATTTTACAACTTTCTTCTTTGTGGAATTATGGCTCTTTGACATTTATTCTGAAAATTTCCCCTTAAATCAGCAGAAAAAACAGTTTGAAAAATTCCAAGAATACTTTTCACTATAGATCTGGTACCCACATTAAGAACCAACACTCTTGCTTACGGGAAGTCAGGGCCATGGAAATGACCTAAACTTTGAACTGCAGTGAAGACTCTTTAGTCATGGCCCATAAGAAAGACTCAGTGACCATCATTCTTTGGTTTCCATAACTCTGGTAATCCTCTCCAAAAGTATTTTCATAAATCTTGATTATGAGGAAATATGGAGGCTTGTTGACAAGAGAAGATGCGGTAATTCCCTTCCAAAAATATGAACCCAGTATAATTGAGTAGCTCGATGTTGTAAAACAGCTGTAAATAGGCACTATTACCTGGAAATCTGGAATTCATTTCAGAAAAATATATCCTTAATTTCAGGAGCTCATCTAGAGAAATTTCTAGCCTTTTAAAGATATTGAATTGATCAGACCAATATCTCTCTGAACGCTTCAAACCATCTTAATGTGTAAAGAATGAGGTTATAACAACAAAATTTAGTAGCAGTTGTGAAGGAGCTATTATTCACTCATTCATTCACTCTACATGTATTATTAAATTCCTACTATGTGCTAGACATAGTGATAGGATCTGGTAATATAGAGGTGAAAACAACAGACATGGTCCCTGTCTTCATGGTCTTAAGAGAGATATTAAAGAAATAATTATACAAGTGACTATAGAATTACTATTGTGATTCATATTGCAAAGAAAAGTCCAGGGAGCTATGAAATTATAAGAGCAGGGACTACCATTTTAGACAGGCCAATGAAAGCCTCCTGGCAGGGAGAGTGGTTATTTATAGTTATTTAAGCTGAACCCTTGGAATACGAGAAGGAGGTAGCTGTCGTTCCTTTAAATATCTGGTTTTTATTTTCCAAGAAGTCTTCAGCATTTATTTTAATGCTATTTTTCCTTACCATCACCCAAATATTCACTCAATAAAAAAAGTTCTAAGTTGGCACATAATTGAATAAGGAGGCACAACTCTTATTTAGGGCTATATTATCATGATTCTAAACTACCCAGACCCTAACTCAACTTCCTAAATCTAAGCTAGTCCCCAATCCTTGCTCATTAGCATTAAGGAAAAGAAATTGAACTCAGAGCTCTTCCTCTACTGTTGACTCTCGCATACTCATTAATCACACGAAGTTGCTGAACTGTTTAGACACCTTTCCAGGCTACCTAGAGTAACACATCCCTTATGTCTGTCAGTAATTTTTCAGCTCCACAATAATTGCAGTGTTCTCTGTGAAACACAGTGTGAGAAATAATTTACTCAAGTGTGATTATTTTATTTGGGTAGAGATCAACAGGGAACAGAAAAAGAGACTATTTTAAAATAAGTCAACGAGGCAGGTCTCAAGCTCCAGAGATGGCTCTCCTTTGGGAAATTTTTAGCAGAAATGGATTTCCATATGCCCATGATACATGGTCTTATCCTCTTTGTCTCCTGTTCATCACTTCTTTGAAGACAAAATGGCACTTTATTATCCCACTGACCATCTTGACTCTCCAAATGCCTCGTTCAGTCAGACAAAGAAAAACTGATTTTATATACTCAAAGAACGTTTACTATATCAAAGACATTTTTTTCTGGGTTAGTTTTCAGATCCCCTGTGAGTTTTCATATGTACATAGATTAGATCTTTATATGGACTAATGAAAAAAATACTATGAATTAATCCCTGATGTTCACACTCTAGCTTCAAGTTTGAGTAATTCACAGCAGAGCTTCCCCAGCTTTGTCCAAGTAATGGGCTGTTTGGGCCCATTGGGAGCACTCTCCCGGTCCATGTATCTCCAGCATCAACGCAGCAGCATTTACAATCACGTACTAACTCCCACTCTTCTGCATGTTTCTCAGGCTCATGATCACAGCAATCATGCCCTTCTGAGATCCAAGTCAGAGCCATGGAAGGGACCCACAGCATAAGCTCCCCAAGGCCTCTATCCCAGTCCTTGAGGTGATAAAAGGAAACACCTCCGTTAAGCTGCCAGCTCCAAGGGCTTCCAAGAATAGAAAAGAGAAAGAGTTTCCTCCATCTGTGCCCAGGGTTGTGCGTCTCTATCACCCTCCCAGGTGTGAGGTTCTGAAACAGCCTCTTCCATTTTGGCTGCACTGAGTTTATTTTGTCCAGCATTTTAGAGGCGTCTCCTGCCTCTGTCCTCAGCCTGGAGAAGAGAAACTCAGCAGAAAGAGCAGAATTTGTTTGTCCTCAGTTGACCTCCAAGGAAACTAGGACAGAGAGGCTAAGAAGGCAAGGTCTCTCAATAGCACACCAGTGGTCAAAGCTGGCTTTCAGTGGCGCCTCTCCAAACAGCCAAACTCAGTGTCAAACCACCAGCCCCTGCAACCTTTCCAAGATGCTCTGAGTGTTTATTCAGCCACTAAGTGTTCTGCCCAAAGTGGACTCCACCCAATGGTGAGCTAAGGCAAATCAAACATTCATTCACACACTTGGGAGTGACGTGCCCACCCAGCCCAGCGTCTGATGCCTGCAAATTCTAGCTGCAGCTGGCTCCAAGCTTACAGGTGCCAGGCCGCTGGCCAAGCTTGGCAGTGATCTTGGGGGCTGGGCGAGAGGAGATGTTTGCATAAGGCACTGTTCCTCCCTCCCCCCACAGAAGCAACAATGAAGGACACTGTGTGTTGTGGAAAGAGGATAGGTTCAAGCCCCACTGACCAAAGCTTGATCTCAGCTCAGTCTCTTTCTACCTGTGCAACCTTGAGCAAGTTCTTTAATAGAGCTGGGACTCAGTATACCCATCTGTAATGAGAATATAATGATAATACTACCTCATAGGGTGGTTGTGAGGATCATAGAAGTAAACAATCTGGTACAGAGTCTGACCACAGTAGGAGGTCAAATAAATGATAGCTATGAACAAAAAGCCTTCTCCAAAGGAGTGACCAGGTTCTGTTTGTGCTGTAGCTGATGTGGTGGGGAACTGCCTTTGTCCCAAGTCTGCTCTTGAGACTCTGGTGGGCTGTGCCTACAGCCAGATGTACAGTGTGGTGGAAAGACCAGCCTGGGAGGGAGCCAGAGGCCTGGACTATCTCATCTCTGCCTTTAACCTGTTCTGTGGCCTTGAATGATTCACCTCACTTGTCTGGGTCTCACTTTATTCATTTATAAGGTGGGATTGTTTTGAGTTGTTAATCTTTAAGGCTTTGGGTTTGAATCATTCTTTTGTCACTTACTAGTTATATAACTTTGCAAATAACTTCCCTGAGAGTCTCTCTCTTCTCAAAATGCTTAGGTCTGCAGCACAGGCACACACAGCCACCCAAAATCTTAATTATTAGCACTGAAAAAGGCAGCACACAAGTCTTTATTAGGGATTTAGTCCAAAATCCAACATCTCTGGAATGTCCTGTGCTGTACATTTAGACCACAGTTATGATCTGCATTTACAATGTCCAATGGTGCAAGATTCTCAACCTTAAGCAAATACTCCATTATAGCGTCTAAACAGTATTTGCTAATGAAGGAAAGCAGACTTCTTGGAAATATTTTCAACTTCAAGTATAGAAACAAATAAGAGTTTTCTTATTAACAAAATTAATCAGAAAATCAAGTGTCACAACTTCCCATTCCCCAGTTGTCCCATCCCAGTTGTCCAGAGCCTCGACTGACATGCAGAAAGGGCTACCTAAGCCCTGCGCTCCCAGGAACTTTCTGACTCCCTAAATGGTAGCATGGCCTAGCAGTGCGTTTTATGACTTCCACATTCACAACTCCCATGCAACACACTGACCGGGACCATTTATAGAGCCAATGGAGGAGTAAAGAAATGTCTTCCAAAAAACAAGTATTTCTGCTACTGGAATTGCTGCTCCCATCTTGGTTTAAAAGAAGCTGGGAAATATTGAATGACATTAACTTTCCTATAGCATTGTGGCTTCTTCCTACCTACTTTCTGCCACAGAAGTCAGCTAAAAACAATACATGATATCATCTCAATAATATGCTGATTAAAATGTCCCTTAAAAAAGACACCCTTCATACCCAGGGGCCCACCTATTCAGCTGGTCTCCAAAATAGCATTTATAGTTCTATTTTTAGGCATCAAGAGAAGCTGAGAATTTTCTATACAATGTTGGCATAACCTTTCCTATATCTTTGGGTTAGGCCTCTCTGCCTGAAGAAGAAAGGCTAATGAAATACATGAGCAAGCTCCTATGTGCTGTTTATGCATATGTCATGAAACATCTGGTCCTAGCATCTTCTGAGGCATTCTTTCTGGGTGTTAGAATTTGTAGTTATTTTGATAGAGAACCATTGGCATACATACCTCCCTACACAGCTTATAGTAAAGTTTTCCACAGAACACCAGGATTAAATGTCTATCATTTTGCAGGAAAGAAACATCATTTGTTTACTTTTCCTCAACATATTTCTTTGGTGGATGTTTCAATCAGTATCTGTAAAAATTCTCCACGGAACTTACTCAGATCATAGAAAGTACCGAAAAAGCTTCATCTACTGTTTCACTGTGTATCCTGAGTGCTTAGAACTAGTAGGCACTCAATAAACATTTTCTGGATAAATGAAAATGTCTTACAATTATTTATTATAAAACAGAGAAAAAGGCACAGTTGGGGAGCCATTAAGTCATAAATGGGGAAGAAATCATGGACAGTGAGTTTATGCTTTTTCTTTGAGTTGTAAGAAAAGAAGAAAGAAGAGTAAGTGGTAACAAATGGAAATGAGGCACATCTGCCAAGGAACAAAATGAACTACCTCTTAATCGTTTGAGGGGTACATGCACACACACATATACACATGTACATACACACACAGACACAGGTTAGGCTGGTGAAAGGCCAAGTTCATAGTCAGCGTTTCCCAGTGAAACTCACTCCCTTCAATATTTCTTCCTAACAGTGTGAGACCCACTGAATTAGATAAATCTTTCCACGTTTGTGTCATTTGCTGAGGGCACAGTGAGGACAGGGGGATTATGGGAGCTTATTTTTACATCACGGTAAAACTGATCTGGACACAAAATGTTCCCTCCCACATTTCCTTCTCATCTATCCTGTCAAAAGTTTCTTTGATTTCCTCTGGCACTCCTGATAGATTTTTACTTCCAGTGCGGAGCTCTACAGGAAGTATAAGAATTCAGAAACAAAAGCCATGAGATGTGTTATTTTCTACCTTCCCTTCCCTTCCCCATCCCCACACCTCCATGACTTTGTGGTTTTAATACGACCTGAAATAAAACCGCACAATACACTACTAGCACAGTTATATTGTCAGGTGTTATGAAGAAACCACAAAATGCTCGGAATTTCAGCTTGATCCAAATTGAATTGTATGTCCCAAGTCATGTGCACTCCACAGCCTCTTAAATTTGTAGCACTAATGGTCAAAGAGGGTTCTTTATTCACTGTTCAGGGAATCAGACCCCAAGAACAGCTTCTCGTGACCAGTATCATATGTAACGTAGATTTTTAAATTTTTATGTATTTTAGGTGTCATGTACAACATATACATGTTGTATAACAGAGTTTCAGATAAAGTTTTAATGATTCAAGTTATATTACAGTTTGGTTTTGGTTTTAGGAGCCAGGGCATACCAGAGGCCCATTTACCCTGATCCTTATCCCCTGCATGCTCAGAAACTGAGTAAAACTGCAAGAGCAGCATTCACTCAACACACACATTTATTGAGTGCTGTTCTGTGCCAGGCACTGTGGTAGGTGGTAGGAAAACCATGGTAAACAGAACAAAGGCCCTGCTTTCACGAAGCGTACGTTCCATCAGAGAGGCATATTTAATAAACAAGTAAACACATAAAAAGTACATAATACGCTACGTGGCAGTAAGTGCCTCAAAGAACAGTAAAGTAGGATAAAGGGTTAGTGATGAGATGAGTATGTCTTCTAGGGATGGAGGTCAGAGAAAGCCTCTGTAATGAGGTGACCTTTAACCAGAGGACTGAATGAATTGAGGGATTGAGCCAACAGGTACATGGGGGAAGAAGATTCTAGACTAGAGATCAACAAATGCAAAGCTTCTGAGGTAGAAGCCAAGCTGAGTGTTTCAGAAATGACAAGCAGAGGGGTGTGTGAAGTGGCACAGCTACTGCTGAACTTGAGAGCACTTGGCACTTAAGGCAGGCAGATTCTACTCATCTCCAGGTGACTGTCATTATGTATGAAAGCAGGACTAACATTGGCAAAGCTTTAAAATTTTTCAAGAGAAACCGGGAAATTTGGACTTTTGTGTGAAGTCTCCTAATGTTTTCATGTTGGCTCAAAGTTTTAAAATACTCTGTGAGCCAAAACAAACACATATGCAAGCCAAATCTAGCCTACAGCCACCAATTTGTGAACTCAGCTCTAGATAAATACAAGAATTACTTGATGTGTTTAAATGGCAGGTCTTTTCACCCTACCTTTGGCCATCAAATTTAAAAAAAAGAGTACATTGGTGTCCAGTCCAAGCTAGAGCACTCCACTCTATCTCACTAACATTAACTCTTATCACATTCTATTATAGTTAGTTGTGTGGGTCTCCATTTTCCTGACTTGAATATAAGGTTGCCTGAAGACTCTATCTTACTTGAGTTAGTATTCTCAGTACCCAGTAGGTTATGTGCCTTAAGTGCTACATAAATGTTTCCATAATGAAGTTACTAAGATAATTAATCTGAATGAATCTTCTGAATGATGACAACTTGACTGAAATAATTGATATGTCTATTGAAAATAATCACAAATATAAAAATAAAATCAGAAGAGAAAAGTAATTTAAATGCTTCAAAAACCAGCATAAGAAATTACATTGCAAATGTAACAGTCACAACTAAAATATCAAGAAGATGCACTATCATTTGGAAGAGTGTCAGAATCACGAGCAAGCACTTGAGAATTCCTAAAATATGACTCCACGGAAGCAAGAGTGAAGGTACAGGAAATGAAAACGACATAGCTATGATGATGTGATCCTCCACAGTCTAGAAATAGGGACCGTCTCTACCAATCCAATTTAGACATCAGATGAAAAGAATTTTTTTAAAGAAAGCAGCTCTCCTGTCATGTATTCTCCCCTCTTCTCCCTTCCTAGATGGACTGGTGGAGCTTTGTTTATACTTAGGCCTGAAGCACAGATGCATACACGAAGCCAACACAGCCACCACATTGCATTGTATCTGGCAGTTCCCAAAGCATCTTCATTGTATATTATCTCATTTGATTCTCTCAACTACTCTTTAAGGTCAGGAAAATATTATTATTCCCATAAATACATGAGAAAACAAGCTCAAAGAAACCAAGTGTCCAATCCAATGTTTCACAGCTACCTCATACTAGAGTCCAGCTAGAGCTAGAACCTTCCAAACCCAAAGCCGGTGATCTTTCTTCTGTATCATGTTGCTCTTTTTACATATAGAAAGCTTAAGAAATAGACATCTCTTCTAATAAAATTAAAAAAATGGAGTATGAGCCATTTTTCAAGATTAATGCTCAGTCCCATATTCCCAACTCCTTCCATATTATTAGGGATTTTGTAAGTTTACGACACTCCAAATATCAATTTTCTGAGCCAGATAAAACAAAATACATTTATTTCTCAGAGGAAGAAGAGTCTCATATGATCAGGACTTATATGATAAAAATAGGAACTATTTCCAAGACATTAATTTAGTCTTTGCTATTTTGAGATTGGCTAGGATCCATTAAATAGAAAACTAAATAATTCTGGTCATGGTGTTAAGCTAAAACATAAGCATTAAATCATGAATCTTTGTTTGTAATGAATGATTTGTACTTGTATGCCAACTGCCAAACACAGTTTCTCAAACTACTAGAAATTCCAACTGTTATATATGACAGTGTATCTAAGTATAGGAAACAAATTAGGGCCTAAAGAATAGACTTAAAGCCATCTATTCCCTAGTGAAAATTGCCCTATCACTGTAAAGTCAAAGTATTAAAAACCAAGCATGTATCTTGCTTGAAAGTTTCAGCTGAAAAAATTCTTGCCCCTACTAAATGGTAGAAATCTAGGGAGTCATAATTTTAAAGAATGAATACTGTTACCAATTGTGAGATTATAGAAAGCACTATTTTAGCAAATATGAATGCAACTTTAATAAATTGGTTTAAAAGATAATAAGATTTTAAACCCTTAAACCTATAAAATAGAGAATAACACAAAAGAAAAGCTATAAACAATGCGACAGCATTTTCAAATATGGTATTGAAAAAAACATCATATTATTTACCCACATCAGCCTAACCAGAATCATGAGGTTAAGACTATATATAATTTACCCCTACGAAAAAGTAATCATATAGCAAAAATGATAGGTTATTTTGGTAGCAATTCAAAAATAGGGTAATTGGCACCAACAATTATATGGCAGTTTTAAAATGAGAAAAACTTGGTGTGTAGGTAAAGAAGACAAACGGTGTTTAGTTGAATTCGCAGTTGGAAACTATGCTGTCTTGCCTAGCCCTAGAAATAGTTTCCCAAAAAACAAAGTGTGGAACATTAGAGGAGTTATTTCATTTCCATGAGCCTCAGTTTCCATATCTGCAATATAAGAACAATAATACAAATCCTGATTATTTCATACAGATGGTATGAGGAAAAAACAAGTTTTAAAATTGAGTTCTAGGGAAATATAAGATTGATATTTTTATTAACCCTTTTATCATTAGTAGTGTTTGCTAAGATAATGTAGTAGCCATTGACTTTTCATTATGACATTCTTAATAAAATAAGGAAGGAAAACAGATGTCTACTCTAGTGGATATTTTTGATTGCCAATCAGAATCCATTCGTCTCTTTCCTCATTCAAGCAGCATTCTAAATAGTCTTTGGGGAACCTCCCGTCTCCCATTATCAGTCATATGTTTTATGTCAGGTCAGATTGTCTTACTTCTCATCACTCTAACCAGAATAATTAGCACAGAGATGAGCACATAACCTGATACATGGATGAGCACAAACTTAATCAGAATCAATGATACATAACAAGATATTTCCTAAGACTTCAAGAAAGAAAAACAAAAGCTTTTTTAAAAACTTAGTAATTAATAATTAAAACCTCCCATTTCTTCTTTGACTTAATAGTCAAACTATCATAACAAATAATTTAGAAAATAATTTAAGAAACTATCTTAGAAATCAAAACTTGTGAGATATAGCTAAAACTGAAACATAAGACAAATTAATAACTTCAATATTTTTAGTATTAAATAAAGCAGAAGGAAAATAAATGAGCAAAATATTGAGAAAACAAACTAAGGAAATCAGGATAATTGGAAAACAGAAAATCAATAAATTCACAATTATAGAAGTTAGTTATTTGAAATCTACAATATGGAACATAAAATTCTAGCAAATTTTACTAAGAATACAGAGAAGTAACCAAATAAATCTGAAGAAGAGATAACAAAAATACAGAAGAGATTCAAATATTGATCATTAAATGAGAGAAAAAAATTAAGAAAATCTTAATAACCACACCAGAAAACAAGAACATTTTACCAGTAGAACAGATTTGTTCATAAGTTCTTTAAAGATAGAAAGCAAAAAGGAATGAACTGATTGAAGTAAACATCATTTTGTAATTATACACTAGAAGACTTTTGCATAGTTGGAAGTGGGTCTAGAAGACTGCAAATGCAGATGCAATATACATAAAGAAAAGGGTCTAAAGGATGCGTTAGCTGATCACTACACTCAAAGCATCTACAACAGTGGTTTTCTCTATCCAGCCATTCATCCCTAACTTGGGACAAGATATAAGCAGTAGACTTGAGTCTGAGGTTGGAGTAAGAAATATGAGTGTTTAGGTCTAGAAGACAGGGAAGTCCCACAAGAGTCTAGTTATGTCCTGGGGGAGAGAGAATCCCACTCACTCAGAAGATGAGCTACTGATACATGCTACCCAGCTGAACAATTTACCTCTTCCCTACAACAACTGAAAGTAACTGCAACACACAACAGCATCCATATAAAAACAAGAAGGGAATCTGAAAGAAGTATAAGCCCAGAATCAACAAACACTCTGATAAAAGTACCAATCTCAACAAATAGGAGAACTATTTGAGGATACACTGTTAATAGAATAAACAAACAAAAAATTTTTACAAAAGGGTAATTAATATTTTCAAAGGACTAAGAGAAGATATCATATTATGGAATAAGAAAAAAATATTATGTAAAAGAACCAGTTAGAGATCTTAAAAACGAAAAAAATATATAATCTTTGAAGCAAACTCAAGAGATTGGCTGAATAGCAGAATAAATACTGATGAAGACCAAATTAACAATTTCAAAGATTAAGCTAAGGAATTCCCCCAGAACACAAGGTAAACAGAAATATGAGAGAAAGTATGAAATAAAAGTTTAGAGCATGGACGGACAATCCTAAGTTTCCACATTTGTCTAATAAGAGATGAAAAAAAAAAAGAACAGATAAAGTGGAAGGAGCGGTGGAAAATCAGAATTAACTTAAAAATAACAGAAGACAATTTCACAGAGCTAAAGTGCTATAGTGATAGGACTCATAGTACAATAAATAACTCATATTTTGATATAAACAAAGTCCAGGGACATTTAATAGAGGTGCTAGAGGGACTATGCCTCAGTGATAAAGGTGAACTATCCCTGGAGTGAAGTCTACTCTACACCTGCCTAACTGAAGTTTAAAAACAGGTTTCAGTAGGAGCACAGTGATCTGAAAAAACCTTAATTGCTTGCTAAAACAAAGTCTACCATTCTTTAGAGGAAGACAACAAAATCCAGACACTCAAAAAGATAGCATCATAATGTCCAGCATTCAATAAAAAATTACTAGACATGCCAGGAGGCAGGAAATGTGACACACAATCAGGAGGAAAATCTGTGAATTGACACCAACCCAGAAATAACAGAGATGATGGAACTAGTAGACAAGGATGCTAAAGCAACTTTTATGATTATGTGTAAACATTTACAGGAAAACATGAACATAATGAGGAGAGAAATGGAAGCTTTTTAAATGAACCTAATGGAATTTCTAGAGATAAAAGATACAATATTTGAAATGAAAATTTTACTGAATGGGATGAATACCAAATTAGACATCGCAATTTGGTGGTTGCCAGAAATGGGGGGTGGGAGGTGGGTCAAATGGGTGAAAGTGGCCAAAAGGTACAAACTTTCAATTATAAAATAAGTCATGTGGATGTAATGTACAGCATGTTGATAAGAGTTAATAATACTGGATTTTATATTTGAAAGTTGCTAAGACAGTAAATCTTAAAAGTTCTCATCATAAGAAAAAAATTTGCAACTAGGTATGGTGATGGATATTAACTAGACTTATTGTGGTGATCATTTCCCAATATATACAAATATATTCATGTTGTATACCTGAAACTAATAAAATGTTATACGTCAATTATATCTCAATTTAAAAAAAAAGTTGGTTCCTTAAAAACATCAAATGTCACAAGGCCTTAGCTAAACAAATCATCATCAACAACAACAAAAAAGATTGAGGTCACAAGATACCAATATCAGGAATGAGACAGAGGCATTACTACAAACCATACCAGCATTAAAAGGGAAGTAAGCAAATATTATGAATAACATTAGAACAATAAGTTGGACAACTCTGATGAAGTGAAAAAATTCCTTGCAAATCCCAAATTGCCAAAACATCCCTTTAAGAAGAAATAGAAAACTACAATGAGATACCCACTATACACCTACTAGACTAGCTAAAATTTAAAAGACTGGGGGCTGGCCTGGTGGTGTAGTGGTTAAGTTCACACATTCTGCTTCAGAGGCCCAGGGTTCCCCAGTTGGAATCCTGGGCATGGACCCACTCACCACTCATCAAGCCATGCTGAGGCAGCGTCCCACACAGAGCAACTAGAAGGGTGTGGAACTATGAGCTACAACTATCTACTGGGGCTTTGGGGAGAAAAAAGAAAAAAAAAGAGGAGGATTGGCAACAGATGTTAGCACAGGGTCAATCTTCCTCAAAAAAAAAAAAAAAAGACTGACAATACCAATGGGTGGAAGAATTTGGAGCAACTGGAACTCTTACACACTTCTGGGATGAAAATCATAGTTACTTCAGAAAACAAGTTGGCAGTTTCTTATAAAGTTATACAGATACTTACCATTTCACTCAGCAACTCCATGTCTAAAGTATTTATACAATAGAAATGAAAACACAGGTCCACACAAAGACTTGTACACAAATATTCACAGCACCTAAATTCATACTAATCCCAAATTGGAAAGAATATAAATGTCCCTCATCAGGTGAATGGATAAACAAATTGTGGTATACACAGACAAAAGAACACTACCCAGACACAAGACACAAAGGGAATGCACTATGATACACTCAACAACACGGATGAATCTAAAAATAAATTGAGTGAAAAAATCCAGACACAAAAAAGTACATACTGTGTGAGTCCATTTAAATGAAATTCTTTAAAAGGCAAATATAATCTCTAGTGACAGAAGGCAGATTAGTGGTCGCCTGGGTTGATGGTGGAGTGACTGACTGGGCGGTGGCACAGGAGAACTTTGGGGGATGATATAAATGTTTTCTATCTTAGTTATGGTGTGGTTTCACAGGCATACAAGTTTGTCAAAACTCATCAAAATGAACATTCAAAGTGGGTACATTTTATTGTTACGCAAATTATCCCTCAATAAAGTTGATTTTTGTATAGGATTTAAGATACCCTCTCTAAACTCTATTTCCCCTTTCAGCTACTGCTCTATTTCTTTATCTAAACTCTTTGAATTATTCATACTAGTTTTCTCTAATCTCCCTCCTTCTATTCTCTCTTAAATCTGTTCCAATCAGGCTTTCACCCATACCACCCTAATAAAATTACTCTGGTCAAAGTCACTAGTAACTTCCCTTTTGCTAAATCCTTTTGCAAAACCAACTCTTATCTTACATGACTCATCAGCTGCATTCCACATCGCTGATCATTCCATCTTCTTGAGACACTTTGTCTTCCAGTACATATATTACATTCCATGGTTTTCCTCCTATCACAGTAGTTGCTCCTTCTCAGCTACTAGTTCTTCATCCCTCCTGAATCTTAAATGTTGGCGTACACCAGGGCTCAGTCCTTGGACCTCTAGTCTACTCCACCTATACTCATTCCTTTCATGCTATCTTCCATTCCCATGGTTGACCACACGTTGACAACACCCACATTGATATCTTTAGTGTGGAGCTTTCTCCTGAACTCCAGATTCAAATCAAATTGCCTACACATCTCTATTTGGATGTTTATTAGATATCTCAAGATTAGTATCCCGCATTTTTCCCCATAAACTTCTTTCCTCCCACAATGCCATATTCATAATGGCAATCCCACTTATTCAGTTTTTCAAACTAAAAACCTGGGAGTCATTGACTCTTTATCTTATGCCACGTACACAATTTGATCCTATCTCCAACACATATTCAGAATCTGTTCACTTCCCACTACCAGTACTGCTATTGTGCTGCTCCAAGTCATCATCATTTCTTGTCTCTATAATTGCAATAGCCTCCTGACTAGTCTTCTTGACTATAACTGACTCTTAATACAGCAGCCAGAGTGATCCTGTTAAAATATAACAGATCATGTCACATCTCTGCTTAAAATTTTTCTGTGACTTCTTATTTCACTTAGAGTAAAATTCAATGGCCTTCAAGATCTTACACAATCTAGCTCCTTATTTTCTCTCTTACCTCATCTCCTACCACTCTCCCTGTCCCAACAGCAGCATTTAGTTTCTTGTCTATTCCTCAAACGTATCAGGCCTGTTTCCACCTTAGGGCCTTTGCACTTGCTGTTCCCTCTGCTTCGATACTTATTCCCTGGTTATGTATTCTCTCATTCACACAGTGTCACCTTAGCTTTCCCTAATCACTCACTAAAATTTCAATCCACCTCAGCAATTTTTATTCCCATTCCCTACTTTTTCATATTACAGCACTTACCACCTTCTAGTGCACTATATGTCTTTCTCAGTAATGTTGTTTAGTGTCTGTCTCTCCCAACTGAAATGTAAGCTCCATGCAGGCAGGAATTTTAACCTATTTTGTTCATCTCTGTATCCTTAGCACCTAGAAGTATGCCTGAAACATAATAGGAGTTCAATAAATATTTGTTAAATTAATATTAATGGAGAAATACTAACATTAAAATCAGTTTTAAAATGATATTTTCCTCCATGACTATTATTTATCATTGTTCTGAAAGTTCTGGTCAATACAACTAAATATTAAACAAAAATAAGAGCTTTAATTACTTAAAGAGAAAATCTTGGGCTGGCCCAGTGGCGTAGTGGTTAAGTTCGTATGCTTGGCTTCGGCAGCCCAGGGTTTGCAGGTTCGGATCCCAGGCACAGACCTACACACCACTCATCAAGCTATGCTGTGGTGGCGTCCCACATACAAAAAATAGAGGAATATTGGCACAGCTGTTAGCTCAGGGACAATCTTCCTCAAGTAAAAAGAGGAAGATTGGCAACAGATGTTAGCTCAGGGCCAATCTCCCTCACCAAAAACCAAACAAAAAACATAAAAAAAAAAGATAGAGAGAAAACCTTTCCATTATTTAAGGTATGACTCTATACCCAAAAAACCCACAAGGCAAAAAATAGAATCATTTTAGAATTAGTAAGAGAGTTCAGTAAAGTAGCCAAATACTCCTTAAATATAAAAAAATAAATAGGTTTCCTATCTACAAGTGTTATGGGCTGACTTATATATCCCCAAAATTTGTATGTTGAAGCCCTAACCCCCAGTACCTCAGAATGTGACTGTATTTGGAAACACCGCCTTTAAAAAGGTGGTTAAGTTAAAATGAGGCCGTTAGGGTGGGTCCTAATCCAATCTGACTGATGTCCTTACTAGAAGAGGAAATTTGGACATAAGGAGAGACACGAGACATGTGTGTGCACAGAAGGAAGACTATGTGAGGACACAGCAAGAAGACGACCATCTGCAGGACAAGGACAGAGGCCTCTGAAGAAACCAAACCCGCTGACACCTTGATCTTGGACTTCCAGCCTCCAGAATTGTGAGAAAATAAATCTCTGTTGTTTAAGCCTCCCAGTCTGTGGTACTTTGTTATGGCAGCACTTGCAAACTATTACAACTAGCAATACTCAGTTACAATATAAAACGGAAAAAATAACTTTATTCTTCTAAGCCACACAACAATAAAATAACTAGGAATAACCCTAACCAGGAAAAACTAGTGTTTTGTTTAATTATTCTTGGTATCTATCATCCCATAAGACTCCTGGCCCGGGCAGGGCCCAAGTTTGTCTTCTCCACCTTTGCATCCCCAGTGCCTGGCACATATGGTAGTAGGATTATCTGCTCATGCCACTAGAGAGCTCTTTGTCCAACACCTCCAGTCATAGGTGTTAAGGATGTTAAGAGATTAGATTGGTCTCAGTTTTGATTCATTCCCGCCCCTCCAGATCAAGTGGGTTTGCTTTCCCTCATAAGGATTTACCAAGAGCAAAAGGAATGATTCAATCACATGTTCTTTAAGCGAGTAAAGATTTAAGGCAAAAATACTTGTTATAATGGAAATACCATGCCCAATTACAGTGCGTCCCAGCCTCTGAGGGCCAGCGATCTATCAGAGACCCTCCAAGCCCCCTCTCTGTGCCATTGTTGCCAGTTCACAGGAACACAAGATGTAGGTTCGGGGACAATTTGAGGTCATTCTTGCCTTGTGGACTCAGCTGCTGCCTCTTCCAGGAGACCCCTCCTTCCTCCACATGGCTGATTCTTTCTCCTCGTAATTGGAGCCTCAGCTCAATGTCACCTCCTCGGAGATTCATCCAGGTTCAAGCTCCACCCTCATCCCCATTTGGTCCCATCATCCTGTTCTATTTTTCACAGCTTATCACCATCTGACATTGCTCTTCATTTGTCTGTGACTCACATCTCCTCCTCCAGACTGCAGACTCCAAGAAAGCAGGGCCTTTCAGTCTTGTCTTCTGTCTTCAGGGCTCACCCCCAGTGCCTAGAACTACCCCTGGTGCAGGGTGGGCACAGAAATACTTGCTGAGAAAACAGGTAATTGGACCAATGAAGGGAAATCAAGCCTATTTCTCGTGCTGAGATTACATGCAGAGCTATAGTTCCTGCCCCTGACCTTGATTTTTGAGAGGGAATACGTCTTCTCCCCGCCCCGTTTTACAAGGAAGGATCTTTTTTTTCACTAAATACCCCCTACTCATCCTACAAAAGGGGGAGAGAGTTACTTGGATTGAGGGTGATAGCCATTTTCCCACATTTCTGGGTTGAGATCTATCAAAAGTCCCAGCAAAAAGACCTGTCCTTTCTTTCTCCTTCCTTCTGTAGCTGAACCAGTGCGAGGCTGTGGCCGAGGGGCTCATTTTGGCTCTCATACTGAGCTCTATCCTCAAGTCAGCATTTATCAGCAATAAAGTGCGTCATCTGCTGACTCATGTTTTATTTATTAGTTGATTTGTAAATCAGGCAGGGAACAAGGGTGGTATTTATTTGGTGCCCTCAAACATCCAAGCAATGATTATTTATTAATTGCCTCAGTCCATTAATTGTGTCTGCAGAATTAGAAGGCTGCCACTCATAAAATGGGCACCTGACCATTTATTCCTTAGTTGAAAGGGTAGTGAAGTCATCTATTAGGAAAGTCTGGGATTCTCTGCTGCCATTGCCATCTTGACATCATTGCAAGCGGTCAAGGATGTTGAGATTAAAATACAATCTACAAAGAGATACTGGATGGATGCTCTCTTTGAATGGAGGAGGGCCATTTACCTGGTTACAAAGGCCAAATCTTAAAAAGAGCAGCAGTTTATGTCAGATGCTAAGCTTCCTCTGTGTGTGTGTGTGTGTGTGTATGTGTGGGTGCATGCGCGCACGTGCACGTGCTTGCACATGCACAAAGTGAAATAGCCTTGCAGACACTGATAGTGGACACTAGTGAAATACCTGTGGATTGACTGCCTAATCTCAAAATGTGCATGATCCATTCAAAGAAAACCATAATAACACTATATATATAATATATATATAAACTATAATAATATTATATATATAATAATGTATAATAAGAAGAGACAAGATCATGTTTTTATATGGGAGACTGAATGTTTTTAAATTATTTCATGTTTCCAATAGAAATTTCCTTAGAAAGAAAATGACCTAAAGTTCATTTGGATATAAAAACAAGAAAAAACAGTTAAGAAGATTTTGAAAAGATAAAGTAATCCACAAGACTTATATCACCAAGTATTAAAATATATTATAATACCGCTTCAATTAAACAATGTGGCATTGGCAAGAGTCATGAGGCTAATAACACAGACTACATTATATATAAGAATTTAATGTAAAGAAACACACATAATAGAGAAACAATGAATTATTCAACAAATACTATTGAGAAAACTGGCTGAATCTTCAGATAAAAAAATTTACTTAGAACTTCACTTCACACACTGTACAAAAATAACTTCTAAATGGATTACAGAGTTAAACGTGAAAATGATGTCCTAAGGTTGGCATACAAGTGTGTCTATTGGAATGAGAAAAAGTTTCTAAGCAAAAGTAATTGTATAAACCAAAAAATAAAAATTGATTCACTTGACCACATAAAGAATTAAAATGCTTATATGTCAAATATATCATTAACAAATAACTAAATGGCAGAAAAGCCTGAAAAAATATTTGTACTCTCTCTGGAAGACAATGTATTAGTACTCTTAATATACAAAAAAATTCTCAAAAGTCAACTAGAAATACTCCAAAACCTACATACACACACGCACACACACCCCCTTTAACATAGGCAATTCTGAAGAGGAGGAGACTTAGGCTCAGAAAAACTAACTAACCTGCACAGGTGACACAGTTAATAAGTGGCAGGCCCCAGGCAGAAGGGTTCCAGACTCCATGCCATGCCATGCCATATTCACAGACAAAAGACAGACAGGACAACAGTGTTTTTCTCTGACTTGCAGACCTGTAGGTAATTTGTATGAACTTCCTTGGATGAATTAGAGGCAGGTCTCTGCCCACAATAGATCTCATGCTGGCGTCTACGCTCTTTCAGACAGGGCATTTCTATGGTGAATCCAGGACCACGTTCTAAGCTAAGGATCCCAGGCCCAGGTCAATACAGCCCTAGATTGGACTCTAGCGCTAAACCAGGGACCGTACAGACACCACAAAGGCCTTGTTGGAGCCCTTATGCATGGCTTTGTAGCCCCATCTCTTTTTGAAATTATGCCCTGAATCTCTGTGTTTCCTAGAGCAATCCATTCGCATGAGCTATTCCTCTAAGCAACTGATCTCTTAACCTATTATTTCTGCAGGGGTGGAGGGACTCAGAATGTCACATTTTTCTTGGGAGATGCAATTGTTCTGGAACTGTTATGTTGGTATATTTAACTTCATTTTGTTCCCTGTTCCTTCCCTGTCTCTACTCCCCCAACCACTATGCGGATCTGGAGAATTCCTCTTCCCCCAAGCAAGCAGTGCTACATTCAGGCACATGAAGCAAAGCAGACATCCACCTTTTATCAGCTGTTTCTCCACCATTCCCCCAGGGCTTAAAGAAATTTCAAATTTTTGTTTCACTTCCTCCAAACTTTCAGATGTCACCTCCTGAAATTAGTATCCCAGCCCCTGCACAGATGCTCTGTTTTTCCTACACTTGGGCTTCTCATACCACATACCAATTACTCCAATTCATCCCATAATAGGCTACAAATGTCACTGTTTTCTTCTTCTGACCTTGTTCCCTGTTGAGTCTGCAACATCTCTGACCACAAAAAGCAAATACCAGGAGTATTTTGGGGAGATATGGCCAGATGACTTCATGATTACTCAGACCATTCCAAGCTGTCCCAAAGTCATGGCCTGCTCGAGTTTTCAGTGCGTTTCAGCCTCTCTCAATGTCTTTCTGCACTTTTGTTGCACAAAGCACCATCTCTTTCCCAGAATAGGCGACCTCTAGCTATGTCCAAGTCTCTCCAACATAGGCTGCTTTCACAAAAAAGGCTTTCAATGCTCACCTGTTGATTCCCCCAGAGGTCGGACCACCATCCACCATGCTACCGGATGGTCTCAAACGTTCTCACTATCCCACCTCACTGCTTCTCCAATTTTTGCTCCCAGACCCTGGGAAATCCCACTTGGTCTTTTGTGTGGGATGGGATTTTAAAGCAGCCACAGGGCAACACCCAAGTTCCCAATTGGAACCCTGTGGGTAATAGCCACCTGCCTTCAATCACACTCAACACTTTCCCAGTCCCCATCCCAATCTTCCTTTGTTTAGTTTTTTATTATGTATGCAGATGTTTGTTGATGCCCTCACCCTTAGAATGGTTTAATTCTCTCTCTCTCTTGTTTTTTTATGAGGAAGATCAGCCCTGAGCTAACATCCATGCCAATCCTCCTCTTTTTGCTGAGGAAGACTGGCCCTGAGCTAACATCTATTGCTCATCCTCCTCCTTTTTTTCCCCAAAGCCCCAGTAGATAGTTGCAGTTCTATATTCTATATTCTAGTTCTAACATTCTATAACAGTAGAATGTTATAGTTGCACATCCTTCTAGTTGGTGTATGTGGGATGTCGCCTCAGCATGACCCGACAAGCGGTGCGTCGGTGTGCACCCGGGATCCAAACCCCGGGCCGCCAGTAGCGGAGTGCGCGCACTTAACCGCTAAGCCATGGGGCGGGCGCCTGGTTTAATTCACTTTAATCTCCCCTAGGCTCTTTTCACCAGTGTCTGTCACAAGATCTTATTCAGAGCAATGCTTTTTTTTGCTTTAAAGAGTACCTAGATACAGTCATGAGTCACTCAACGATAGGGATACATTCTAAGAAATGCGTTGTTAGGCAATTTCATCATTGTGTGAACATCATAGAGTGTACTTACACAAACCTAGATGGTATAGCCTACTACACACCTAGGCTCTACGTTATTAATCTTATGGGACAACTGTCGTATATGCAGTCCGTGACTGTATTTCAGGCCACAAGAGAGTGCTCATGGCCATCTTAAAGTTTCTTCAATATTTTGATACTAAAGACAATTGACTTGGTTGGAGTGGAAAGAGAGGTAGCACGTGGCGAGTCTGGGATTCTTTCTTTTGATCTTTTGCAATTACCTTGCTCTGGGTGTATGGTACTTTCCCTCCCAAGGCTGCACTAGGCCCCCATTTTAACCGCTACTTTAGCACACACCATTCTTCCCTTTACCTAGAATACTATCTCTGCTTTCCCCAACCCTGGCCTCCTGACAATCTGCCGTTCCTTCTTCAGGGTTCATTCAAGGATTTCCTTCTCTGGAGAGATTCTTCTGTCTCCCTGCCTACAATAAGGTCCCCCTGCTCTGGACTCCCATACTAATTTATGGAAATCCCCCAATATATCCTGTATCTGTTAGATTTTAGCTCAGCTGCATAAATAGAAAATTTCAGAATACCAGTGGCTTAACTGAGATAGAAATTTATTTCTCATGTCGAAAACAAAATAAAACAAATTAGGAGTAAGTAGTCCAGGGTTGGTAAAGCTGCTCCGTGGTATCATCAGAGACCTTGGCTCCTATCTTTCCACCACTCTAGCAGTTGACATACATATTCAAGTTCACTTCATGTTTCAAGACAGCTTCTAGAGTTTCAGGCCAGAAGAAGAAGAAAAGGCAACTATGAAAAAGCAGCCCATCCTACTAAGTTAGCTACCTTTAAGAACTCCTCTTGGAAAGTCCACATACTATATCTCCATTTAGATCTCCCCAAACCAAACCTACCAGCAAAGCAAGCTGAGAAATAGAATTGGTTATTCTTGGAGATCATGTACCCAAATATAAACTGGGATTGATTTCTAAGGAGAAGTGGGAAAGCAGATGTATGTGGGGTAGGTAACTATAGCTTCTGACATACAGCCCATATCGTGAACTGTAATTACTTGTTTTTACATCTCTCCTTCCTTTGCATCATAAGCTTCTTGAGGTCCTGGATTGATTTTATCATCTGTAACTCCACAGTGCCTTATACAGTGCCCATCAAAAGGACAAGAACTTGTCTGTTTCATTCATCAAAACAGAGACTCAAAAAATACTGATATAGGAATGAATGAGGCACATCATTCCAATGTAAAAGTATGGCCTAATTATACAAAATCAATTCAATTCAACCAGCATTTATTAAATACCATCTATTTTCAAGACTCTGGAAGGAAATAAGAACAGGCTTCAAGCAAAACGTTCTGCACATACCTTATAAATATTTCATAGAAGTGGAAGAAACTTAATCAAACCAAGGTGCTGTTAGAGAATCCAAACCAACATGAAAATCCCAGGAATTGACAAGATCCCTTGTCAGTATCTAAGAATCCAATATCAAGCTGCCTCTTCTCTCCCCATTTGCCAGAACCAGACTGGGCATCCACAGACCACAGGAAAGAGGCTAAATGATTTACCTGCCACTGACATATGTAGAGAGAAAACCAAAATCTTCTAGCTTTAAGTCCATTAAATTACTCACCATTAAATTGCCAACCACATTTTCAGTTCACAGTAAGTTTCAATCAATAGGTTCTCATTGATCAGTGAATGTTTTTCAATAGACATTTCCTGGTTTCTGGTTTCCACCTAAACATCACCACTGGTTAGTCAGAAACCCAACTCACTCTGGTGACTGGATTCATAACTGTTAACCAGAAAACATCTATACTGGTTAAATAGGAGCTTTCTAAGAAAATACAAGGGCAGCGTAAATTCATTAATAAGTACTAATCAACCCAATTCAGTGTGAACCACCCATGAATATAACCCAGCCTAAGTTCTACAAATCATTGTGATGACTCATTTTACAGGTAAATGTGTCATAGTCCCAGAGCTCTCTGAGAACCTAAATACTCTTAGACTTCTCCTGAAATAATTTTCCCTTTGTACAAGATAGACTCAGTTAAAAGCAACTACAAAAAATGTTATTGAATTGTTTAACAAGTTATTCTACTTCAACACCATGAAAAGTCTAGTTCCTAAGATGTTTTCATTATTTGAATAATTTTTTAAAGGAGTGTTAATGGTTTTGTGTTAATGTGTTGTTAAATGTGCCATGTAAAAAATCAGGACAGCCCTCTTCAACTTTTGATTACTAAATCTGAGACCCCGTGAAATAGAACCCAATATTATCCCTGTTTAAAATGTCTTTATTTGTTGTGTATTTTATCCTGGGAACAAGGCCGAACCCTGAGACATTTTGAGCTCATCAAATATGTAAATTGTTTTTCAAGCACTTTGGGATTACCACAAAACCTAAATTGTTTGTAACCAACCAAGCACTTTCTCCCTTTAGTTTCAAAAGCCAATTGTATTTTTTTTTCTCAAAAAAATCTAATTCAGATGTAACTGATTCACTTGCACTTAAATAACTAAAATGCTATTTTGCAAGAACTGACTGGTGCGCAAGAAAACTCTTGAGCCTCTTGTCTAAGCCTCTTTAAGTCTGTTTTCTGAAAAACAGGAAGTTTTGCTTTGTCAAGAGTAAACTAACTGCAGTGGCACGTTTGGTTTGAAAGTCTGATTTCAGTGCAAATCCAAGGCCATCATTTGGAGAGAAGTGAATTGTGCTGAGGCATCTCCTTCTGTCCTTTCCAACTCCAGAGGCTTTGCTGAAAACCTGCTTCTGAGCCTGGGTAAATTCCCAGCTCAAGATGCTGAGGGGAGAGAAGCAAAGACCCAGAGGCCTTTATCATGAACACAACTAGGAGCTTCTGAGGCTTGTAATATTTCTTTTTAAAGACAATCTGGCTCTAGTTGATTTCCAAGCATCAGTAAGATAGTTTTCACACTTGGAACTGTTGAACCATGGAAGTGCACATGCATATTTACAGGAGTCTACAGTTCTCTACCAGAATTTACTTTTTTTAGGGGGAAAGGGACTACTATCAAAATCTTCTGAAAATTAATATAAGGATATTTTGGGTCATCTAGATAACAACCTTGGAGCATATAATTGTTGTATGCACATATTTTTGTTTGAGATCACCGCCTTATTGCGCCAGTTAGTTCTATTTCAACCAGCCCCTACTAAAGAGTAAGGCACTGACTGCTTCCTCTCTGCACTCTACCTTCCAATGTGACACCATCATTGTAGGATTCAATGGAATAACACATGTGATGAGAACCTGGCACATTAGAAACACTCCATAAATACTAGATAATATTACTCTGCAGACATTCATACAACATATGAACATTCAACAGAGTCAAGTTGTTGCCACTTCTTAAAGTGAACCCATTAAAAATAGTCTGCATCAAGTTATTGCATCTAAGTGCAATATAAAAGCCCAGATCACATCTCTTTCCTGAGCTGCATTAGCAGGTAGTAAGAATGCCTCCCCTTGGCCTTTTGGCTATGGAATTCAGAAGGTACCCTGTGGCCCTTCGCAAATTCTCACCTCCATCCAGACTTACAGCTGGTTTAAGGGAAATTCAATCCTCCAGCTGCTGGCAATGAATATTCCTGGTGTCCATGTGGAAGGGGTGTCACAACACCTGTGCCATAATCCAGAATACTTCATGAACAAAAGCTCTTCTTAAAATACTGAGGTTGATAATGTGAGCTACCTTGTTTTCAAGGAAAAAACAATCCTCCATTCCTGTGAAAAGTTTCTTTCTGGCTTCCAGCTGAACATCCCAGCCTCAAAAGAGTCTGGGGGTTTTGTCATTAGTACACTAAGAGCATCATTGACAGAGGGTAGCTGGACACAGATAATAAAAAGCCATTAATTAGGAATCTGCCAGTTGATGCAATTGAACAAATATGTATTGAGCACCTACTGTGTCAGTCACTGTGCTGGATGCCATTGGAGACAGGGAACAATGAGACCCAATTTGATATCTGTCTTCAAGTTGAATAGGCTTGAGAAAAAAGCAGATTAGATAGAAATACAAATAACTAATAATGAAAAGAAGAAGATGAAAAAGACTATGAGAGATACGTAATAAGGTCCAAGGTAGCATAAAAGAAAATGGCGGTATGTGGAGGAGATGACATTTAAAATGTGTCTAGAAACAATGGTAAGATTTAACAGGTAACTGTGAAGGATAATATCAGTGACAAATTTGTCTGTTTCCTACACAGCTTCCTCGTTAAGGGTTCAGGCAGTATCTTTGTCTCCCCATCTCTCAGTGCCTGGAGCATAATAAACACTGATTAATGTTGAATTAAGTCATGGAGTACAGTCATGTGTCACTCGATGATGGGAAAATATTCTGAGAAATGTGTCATTAGGCAATTTCATTGTTATTCGAACATCATAGAGTGTACTTACACAAACCTAGATGGCCTACTACACACCTAGGCTATATGGTACTGATCTTATGGGATCACTGTCGTGTACGCAGTCTGTTGTTGACCAAAAGGTCATTATACGACACATGGGTGTAATTAATAGAGTGTTTAAACTTAATTTACCCTTGGAAGATGACAATAAAGGTTGAATCATCAAATGAGTCAATGATCACTATATTCCAAATTAATTAATTTGGGGGTAAAATCACACCATGTACCCTCCTCATTTACCAGATAGGAAGACTGAAGTCCAGAGAGCTGACTGACAGGATTGGCCCAGCTCACAGGGCCAGACAGTGGCAGAGCCAGGACTGGAAACCAAGTCTTCTGATTGTCAGTGATCTTTCCACTCATTCCAGGAGCTATCACATTTTATTACTTGAATTTGAATGCATTTCTGCTAAATAATCTCTAATTCAAATTTTTATGGTTCTCTCTGGCAAAACGGAGCTTAACTGTGTCAATCCCTTTGTGCCCACAGCTGAAGCCAGGTTGATTTCTTCACATCACTGTGGCGATAGCAACCGCTTCTTACAAAAACCCGAATCCAGACAAAAAGGCTTCATAACAGGTTGTGGGTCCTGCTGGATCAAGCCTGGCTGGGAGAGGCTGTCATTCAGTTCCAGGGCATTGAGGGCATCCCCTCCTCCCCACAGAGCCACAGCAGCAAGAGTGCAGAGATGGGGTGATGGGGGAGCAGAGACAAAGCTCGGGGTCACTGAAAGGATTGTTTTGTTTTGTTGTGTTTTGTTTCACTTTTTACAAGTGATATCCACATTTCAAAACAAAAGAATAAGACTTCTGGTAGATTTCCTCAAAGGCAACTACTTAGAGATTTGCCAAAGCCATTGCCCCAGGGGTTGGTTTAGACAAACAAGGGCACTGGGAAGCCGTGTAATCTAAACTTTTCCCTCTGGCCCATGCCAGCGTTTTCGCTGCCAATAAGTAGATGTGCTTTCTGCTTCCAAAAATAAAACGTGATTATACTCTTGCTGCCCAAGTCTACCCTCAGCCACTCCACGAACCATCACAAAGAGACGATGAGGGACGCACTTTGTGGTATTGTTTTTGGAGAGCTCTTGTTCAAAAAACTCTTGAGGGTGTGCTGTCACAGAGGGGCTGGCTGCTGTGGGCAGGCAGTGGCCACCTAATGGAGCCCCTAGAAGTGGCTCTCCCACCAAGGACACATGGCTTCCGTTAGTCAAGAGCTCACTGGCTTTCTGACCTGGAGTTCTCTTTCATTGTTGTATACATCTGATGCTTCTCTAGGTTGATCACAAAGGTAAGAAAGGAAAACGGAAAATTGGGTATCTATTAAGGAGAAAGAACATCCCAGGTTACTATCATAAAGGACTAGAAATATCCTTTTTCTCCTCAAACTATAGTAAATATCGGAAGATCTGGAATCCCATTTCAGACCATTCTCCTTCACTCCTCACAGAAGTTCACAACCAACCTTCTACTCAGGGTAACCAGTTCATCCCAATTTGCCTGGGACTTTTTGATTTTAGTACTGGAAGCCTCAAAGGCGCACATACTAGTAATATCCTTGTACTAGTAATGATCACAGAAAGAACAGAATTGGAGAAAGAGGAATATCAGGCCCCCCTCCACTCCTGCAGGCACCATTCAGAATTCTCCAAGGAGGGAAGAATATCTTCTTCAGGACTGTGGAAGTTAAGGAGGGAAGAATATCTTCTTCAGGACTGTGGAAGTTAGAGAGTGAGTACGATATTGGCGTCCTATTTAATAGTTTATTGTGAAAGATTTTGAGAATCTTGCACTTCATACAACTTATGCAATCAATTCTTAAATACTTGTTTCTTTCGGATCTCTTTTCGTCATTGCTTTCACGTTTTCAAAGTTAATTTTCTTCTAAACTAGTATTACCAGTGAAATGCTACCCAGTCCAACCTCCACTATCATGTGAAAAATCAATTCCGCACTTGAAATTGTCACCGACTAGGTGCCTCGAGAAACTCAAAGGTGGGTTTGGAAGCAATTAACTGTTTTTCCAAGTTATTTCTTTTCCTTTTGTATATTAAGGAAATGTAACCACCAGCCATCCTGAAACTGACCAAGCCTCGGCACAAGAGCTATGCCCATGACCTTTGCCTTATTTTCAATGTAAAGATCTCTCCAGGAGGAGCTTAGGCCTCATTATGTGGAAGTATGTTCTCCAGCTGAGCCTGTGCAAGCTAATACCTGCCTCTGCCTTTTGAATATTCATTCCCCAACCAAAATAAAAGTTCCTGCTTCCCTTTGTTCGGGGATGCCATGACTTTGGAAATGATTCCTCATGGCCTCCTATTTGCTGCAAATACACTTTACTTTGTGAGACAACTTCCACTGGTGTAGTCTTATTAAACTCACCAGGAGGCAAGCCCACTTGGTTCCGTAACAAAATGAATGGATTATGTTCTGTGCAGGACCTTGCCTGCAGCTTACATCTCTATCACCTGTGTGGCCCACTGCCAGAAACAGAAAACATTCAATAAATGTCTAAGGGAATGAACAAGTGAGTAAATTAATGCACCAGCAAAATACTTTTGATATCCTTAAGGGACACATATTTAAAAGAGAAGTCTTAAGGAAAAAATGGCATCATATGCAATATAGAGTCTATTTTTTTAATCAAAACACCTTTTTAAAAGGATATATTATAAATCCTGGGATCATATATTGTACCCCTCAAATCATAAAAGCTGGGCTCCAAATACAAATTAAATTTATCTCTTTATCATTATAAACAATAATACAGGCCGCATTTTAAAAAATATTATTTGTCTTCCTAAAACTTCAGGACTACCTTTATTGTTTTGATTCCCATAAAAGAAAACAGCTCATTGTGAAAATTAAAATAACACTGTAAGTAAAAAAATAGAAAATAAAAATACTTCCTTAATCCCCCCCATTATTAGTAACAACCGTTAACAGCTCTCATGTACTCATTGACTTTTCTGTGCATATAAGAACATATGTACATAAATATATCCATTTGCTTAAAATGAACATAATATACTATTATGTACATCTTTTCATATCAAAACATAGATATAACATTCTTATTAATGGTTGCATGATATTCTATTGTAAAAAAGTGATTTTAATATAGTACAGATTTTAAAAAGAATGAAAATTCTCAGAATTTGAACATTTAGGGAAAAATAATTACTAGCAACTTTAGATGAACATTTCTCAGCAAATGAGCTAAAACCCCATGACTTGTGGTCAGCAACATCATTCATTTCCAAAAGAAAGAACAGAGCCCTGGTAAGGGCTGGGGTGAGTGCTCTGAAAAGCTAAGCTTGCCATCTCTCCAAAAGTGTCTTGCTGGTTCTAGAATATTGGGAAGGCCTCTTGGTCTTGATTCATACTCAACCAATGAGAGCGAGGCCACATGAGCCTTCATGCCAGTCACCCACCAGGTGAGACAGGCGCTCTCATGGATCCTACCTGTTAGGCTGCTGGCATGAATCTACCTGGAAAGGAAGCAATTGCTTTAGATTCTATTCTATTCCTTGTCAATAGATATTTATTTAGCTATCAGCTAATTCTATTTCTGGGCAATGGTACAGTAAAAGTAAATTGAATGAATCACGGCCTTCCCTTTTCAATTCAATGCAACTGCTATCTAGGGATCTAAAATGTTGCCATCAAGAATGACTATTAATCATAAGTCAAAAATATATTTAAAAGATGTTCATTGCAACATTATTTAACAATAATCAGGAAAAAAATGGAAACAACCTAAATATTGAACAATATGGAATTAATTAAGACCCTATCATGGAGTCATTAAAAAAAAAAAAAAGAGTTGTAGAAGAATATTGAGTACATGAGACTTGTCCAAGATACATCAAGTGAAAAGAAGCAGTTTTTACAAAACTGCTTTTTAGAATATTACCATTTGGAGAAAAAACATGTACAGTAAAAAATATACAGTTAAGAAAGCAATATTTAGAAAAAATAGAGTAAAAACATTGGAAATAATATTAACCACAAAAGATTAACAGCAATTATCTTCTAGAATTATTGGTGATTTAAAATATTTTCTTATTTTTGCTTAGCTTTCTTTTCTAAAATAAATATGTATTACTTTTGTTATAAGAAAAAACTTTTTAATAAGAAAATAATTCAAGAAAGAACAACTAAACTCATCATAGTTTACCAAGAGGCAGAATATAATTCCTTTCTTCAAAGGAATCAGACATCCACTGACAGTCATGATTCTCCCAAAACAGATTGGCAAGAGGGGCAGTCTCTGGGAGAGACGAGTATATTAACAGACTGGCAAGCAGAATGATCCGATTCCGACACCACGCATTCATATTATGATTTTCCAAAGAGGAAACAAAAGTTGAGAGAGATTGAGAGACTCACCCAAGGTCTGACAGCAAGGAGCCTAGGTTCAAACCCAGATCTACTTGATTCCAAGATCACCCTCCTCCCACTTGTACATAATATAGAGGTTTGAGAACAGGGGTTCTGGGGCCAGCCTACCTGTATTCAAGGCTCAGTGCCACCACTTAGGAGCAGCATGACCTCAGGGGGGTTATTTTTAACCTCCCCACGCCTCAGGATTTTGCATAAAGTTGTTGTGATGTTTAAAGGAGCTAGCATGTATGAAGTGCTTAGAGCAATGCCTAACACAGAGCAAATATTACATAAATATTAGTTAATTTTACTACTGTATAGCTGACCTGTGCCCTAGTCAATGCTGACTGGTTTAGAGGGGGGCACCTGACCCTAGGTAGGCTAGTGAGTACCCTCTCTGGATTTGGGAACAGGAAGGATGGGCCGATGGGGAGGTTCTCATAGATTCTATCTTCTTCAGATCTTAGGCACATATTGTAAAAGAGTTTGCATAGTCCACGATCAGGCCATTGTCTGGCAAATACACAGGATCTGTGGATTTAAGGCCCCTGTCAATGCAGATCTATGAAATATGAGTCAGTGTCCATGTGAGTTTCAAACACATTTCCCAAGAAGCCAAGTGGGAAACTGCCATCGACACATAGAGCCTGTTCCATCAATTGATTTTATTGCACCCCTCATCTAACCCAGGGGAAGTCCACAGAGCCCAGCCCATGGTTGAGGAAAGCTGGCTTTCCTTTCACATCCAGGGGCCAAAAGGACATTTGTTTCAGGGCGCAGGAGAAGGATATCGTCATCCCAAAGGCCCCCGGTATACCCCAGAGCAGCTTTTTCCCAAGCCAGCTCTTTGGAATACCATTTCTGGGACATGTCCATATCGGTTGTATGAACAAAAATGTTCTGTGGCCAAATAAGTTTGAAAAATATTACATTAAACAAAATTTTAGAGTTCCTCAGGATCACTGACATGCTAATATGTAGTATGAGTCTCTAAGAAGGGGAGACAATATGCAACGTTTCCTCACTATATACTCTTTGTTCACATAGTCAAGGACCTCTACTTCATGGAGCACATTTTGGGAAATGCTACTCTGGTTCTGTGGCCACAGGTCCTCATTAAAGGGCAAAACTGACAAGTTCCTTAGCATGTACAAGAATCTGGGTGAGGAGACTGGTTAATTAAAGGAAGAGGAGGCAAATCCTTGGCCAAACGGACTGAGAACAGGGATAAGAAAATCAAGCAAAGGCAAAAATGACGGTGGAAGCAGAGTCAGAGATTCTGAACAGAGGTGAGGGGTGGATGGGAAGGTATATTAATTTTCTATGGCTGCTGAGACAAATTATCTCAAATTTAGTGGCTTAAAACATCACAAATGTAGTCTCTTGCAATTCTGGAGGCCAGAAGTCCAAAAGGAGTGTTAAGGGGCTAATACCAAAGTGTCAGCAGGGCTGGTTCCTTCTGGAGGCTTCAGAGGAGAATCTGTTCTTCGCCTCTTCCAGCTTCTAGAAACTGCCTTGGCTTATGGCCCCATCACCCCAAGCTCTGCTTCTATAGTCACATCACCTTCTCCCTGTCTTACCTTCCTGCATTCCTCCTATAAGGACCCTTGTAATTATGTTGGGCCACCTGGATAATCTAGGATAACAGTCCCATCTCGATCTTAACTTAATCATCTGCA
Source organism: Ceratotherium simum simum (assembly GCF_057802395.1). Classification (NCBI taxonomy): domain Eukaryota; kingdom Metazoa; phylum Chordata; class Mammalia; order Perissodactyla; family Rhinocerotidae; genus Ceratotherium; species Ceratotherium simum. Next base: position 61,771,148 of record NC_141909.1, on the reverse strand, counting down.
AAGTTCTTTTTGCCACGTAAGGTAACATATTCATTGGTTCTGGGAATTAGGACCTGGACATTTTTGGGAGGCCCTTATTCAGCCTGCTACAGGAGGGTACAGGCTGGATGTGGGAAGACAGGTGGGGAATAGATTGGTAAATCATGGTAAATCAGGAGGGCTTGATCTCCTCATGAGCAAAAGCCAAGATTTCTCCCTGCCAGTTGCACCAGCTAGCCATTCTCCCTTCATAACAGGTTGGATTAGCACTCCCCACAGGCACATTTAAGTGCAGAATGAAAGACAATCCCTTCATGCCACAGGTGGGGCAAAAGCTTCATCAAAACTGCAGCAGACAGCTAAATTTTCTTTCTAATTCAGGTATTAGAAACAAAATTACAAAATAGATGTGTCTAGGAATGAAGACAGTTAAATTTGGGGGTTTAAAATCTGAGTGGGTTGCTGCTTCACTTTTCACCAGTTGTTATACCTATGTTTACGCACAGAATTTTAGAGCAACTATTTTATTCTGTTAAGGATAAACACTGAAGAAGAAAACACACGTACACGTTCACACAAATTATAGAGCGGGACTTGAACCAGTAGTGTGTTGAATGGTATGGATAAAATTATCCAGTTATTTTATATCAAAGACAAATATTTTAAGGCACAAGGTATCCAAAGTCTGCTGGTGTGAGAGCTTTGTCAATGTCTTGCCAGAAACTCAAGGATGCACTTAATCGACAAGCCATTTGGCAGTCTGAGGCTTCTTTACTCTCCACTCCCCAATGATCTAAGCAAGAACAGACAATGTCTAGATTCGAGGAACACTCTTCTCAGTGAGGAGGATAGCTCCATTCTCACAAAGCTACGTCCTTGCCCAGAAAGAAAGAGATGCTCCAGATCTGGTTATAAAGATCTCCACACAGAACATTTGGTTTGAAGATAAACGTAAGCCACACCTATATGTACTAGCATTTTCCTCTAAAATTATGTTTAAAATCTTTTAAAAAACCAATTCCTGCAATTAATATAAGTGCCAATGTGAGAAGAGCTAAGCTGTCAATTTTCACTTTGCCAATTTCCCAAGGACAAACAAAGATTTTTTTTCATTTGTTCAAGAGTTCCCAAATTTAGTCAAGACTGGAATTTTACTGTTTTTATTTTCACAACAGCAGTTTTGCCCATAGGAGAAAAAATAAAGAAACTTGGAAAAGAGACAATTTGCCACTGACTGGGAGACAGGACTGGGAGAGAGGGGTGGAAATCCCAACAAATTTTCAATTTTCATCCTGAGGGATTTAGTCAGTTATTTGGTCAAACCCACATGAGGATGTCAAATAATGCTGATACAGGGACCTTGAAAAATCACCTTTTGTTTTTGTGGAAAAAAGGAGAGAGGAAATTGAGGTGAAACTGCAAAATGTTCCATTTTTTCAAGAAACCAGCAAAAAAGAAGGTCCTCTTTAGCCGCCAGTGCAAATGTTTTTGCAAAGTTCAACTGCCAAATGTCCTTTGATGCCTGCCAGTTTTCATAATTGAAAGATACCTTTTTAAATGAACTTGCCGGGTTTCTATTGGGCAAGAGGAGCCTTCCCACAGCTGGATGGTTCTCTTCTTTCCAGCAAGATGCAGTTCCTTCAAGGCCTTCATTGAAGATCTGCGATGTTGGAAGGCACACCACCACGAGAACATAATACTCAGTGGCACTATTTTAGACCAATTGGATGCTTTAAGACTTTTTATTCTACAAAATTATATGACTAAATGCAAATCAGTAATCTCTGAGCAGTGTCAGACAATCAGTTCCCACAGAAGAATCTTACTGGTCTGCTACTAGTCAAATCAAGTCTCATCTTCTTATTGAAAAACTGCTGAAAACCTGAGCTGGGAGAATAACCAAATAAGTAGAGTGAAAGCAAACACTAACGTCTACAAGAAAACTATTATTTTTGTAGAGGGAAAAGCTGCATAGAGACACTGAAAGTGTTTTGATTGCACTCCATCAAGACATTTAATAAAACTGCCATTCCTAACACACTTCTAGCTACTTTAGAATTGTTTTCGCAGTTACTCAGCAGGAAACCAACATTTGAACCCAAGCAAATTCAATTTTAAACTTTTTATTTAAAAGGCCTCAAGAATATCTATCACTCCAGGCAGAGGGATGATAATAACATTAAGCTTTATGAATTATTACTTTCGAATCAAGGGTGACAGACTTGCTTATATGAACAGGGTGAGACTTTTCATAAGCAGTAGAGTTCCATCCAAGATCTCCTGATTCTATTTTGCCAAAGAAAGGAAAAGGATATTACATTTTAAAATAAAATTCCTCCAAATACAATCCTACCAAAGCTTAATGTCTACGAGTTCATGTGGTGCCTTTATGTTGTAAATGCTGAGGTTTTATATTACTTATATAAGCTTTAGTCTCCAATAGAGCTGGCAAACAAAACCCAGGAATGCTAAAACAGCTATAGCAGTGTATCTGAGTCATTTGGACCAAACAGGCTTGGGGACATGAAACAGAAGTGTTCTCTCAGCCCACTGCAACTCTTTGCTTTTCATTTCAACTTTCAGACAAAGAACTAGTAATGGCTGCTAATCTCATGAAAACTCAGTGAGGCATACAAGTTGTATATTAAGGCTGATACTTGCTAATATTTTTAAAGGGTCACTTCAAAGGAGGAGTCTGGGTTCTTAAAACTAAATCCAATTCCTTAGAGGCTTTGATTGTATTATCATTACAAAGAGTGAATCTCACAGATATCCAAACAGCCAGTCCCAGTCAACAAGACATGTATTTTAAATAAGAAAGCCAAACAAGAATGGCTACAAATCCTCTACATTAAACTGTATTAGTCCACACTCCCATTAATTCAGAGTCAGTTACAGGATTGGCCTAAAGTTTGCTGAGCAAACCAAGGATGTAAAGAATGATAATTTAAATAGCTTAAGACAAACTGTTTCTTAAAATCCTTTTAAAATAATCTAGAAGTATTTCTTCAACTATAAATAACTGACATGTTAATTATAAATAATGCTCTAAGAGTGACATGCTAATTATAAATAATGCTTATCTGTAGACCCCCTAGGAGGCAACTGCTCTCTTTCCATACATAGTTTAATTTACTCAGTGTCTGAGAAGGCGGTAAACTCTTTAGCTTTAAATATAGTTTATTAAAGCACGTGTCTCACAAATTCAGGTTCCTTTGCCTCCCTTAGTCTGAAATAGTAAATTTTTACTGCAATCCTTTAGTGTACATTTGTTCCCAGACCATTAACTCACTGTGGGACCTTAGGCAAGTTACTTAACCCCTCTGAGCTTCAGTTTATTCCTCCAGGGAAATAATTGTACCTATTTGATCAATGGGTTAATGTAAGTAAAGTGCTTAGTAAAGTAAAGTAGAGTACATGGAACAAAGTAGGCACTCAGTAAATAACAGTTATTATTTATATTAGTTATAGGCATAGAGATAGAATATGGGGGGCTCAGTTGCCATTTTAAGAAACCTATTTATAATTTCTCAGATTTAGGGGCCATAAATCTATAATAATTAAAGTGACTTTGATAAGAGCCCAAGAGGGATTGTCTACACCAGTCCAAGGGAAGAAGAGAAGTTAAGGATCCATTCAACAAGCACCCAAATAATCCATCACTGTAGCTAGTAAGGCGGGTCCTTTAAGGCCAAAGAGACTTGGCAAACCAGGGCTGGGTATCAGCAAGGAAAGTCATGTGAATGAGGAAATCCACACACATAGACTCAGGCTAATCACCGAGATTAAACCACTTCACACTGTGTCCCAGTCCACCTCCTCCTTCTCTGTAGGCTGTCTCCTGAAAATAAAGGTCCTCATATTGACTTTAATGTGATAGCTTTGAGACGCTTGTGCCCTCTCACCTCAGTTTTCTGGAAGCCTCAGTTTTCTTTACTCTCCAAGGCAGCTTTGCAGTCAAGGAATCTGAGAGCTAGTTGGGGCCTTAATCCACAAGAATGCCAGGTTCCAGGGGCAAAGAGGGAGTCTGTAGCCAATCTCATACGCAATGCTGTCTCTCATATGGGAAAGGAAGGCTTGGGTGGCACTCTGAATGTGTGGCTCTGACTCAAAGGATCAGTGAGTGTCCTTGACCTCTATGAACACTCCCTTTCATTCTCACTTAATGCAACAAATCTTTATTGGGCCCTTTCTACATGTGAGGTACTGTGCTACATTCTATGGAGGAAAGAGGAATAATATGTGGCTTCTGTCCTCCACTTACAAATGAAGTACCGTTTGCAAGACCTGTTGCTATCTGCAGCTCCAAGTTTTAGACCTGTGGTTCTGCCTCTAACTTTCACCTAGAAAGAGACACTGCAACCCAACACAGATCTCTGATTTAAGCCTTTCCTTGCCTAGGGCGAGCTGTATTATGTGAACTTCTTTCGCAATAAAGACATTTACCCATGTCTTGAAGGTTTTATATCTTATAAGTGACTTCATTCAAGCCAGAATATCTGGTCAAAGGGAAAGTTAACTTTAACCCCTTCCCAGTGAACAGGGATCATTTTTTAAATATGACAGTATAATTTTCCTTTTCTAGAAGTCCTTTCTTTCTCGGCTCTGTCACTTACTTGCTGGGAGAGATCTTGGACAAGTTGCTTAAGCTCTTGCACTTCTATTTCCTCATCTGTAACATGGGATAGTCATAGCCCCTACCCTACAGGGCTGTTGTGAGGCTTAAATAGTAAAAGATAGAATCTTCATGGAACAGTGCCTGGTACATAATGAACAACTAATAGAGATTAGCCATCATCATTATCATTTTTAAGTTACTAATAGTACTAGTTGTAGTATTATCCTGCTACCATGTCAGGTAGACTCTAAAGGAGTGTCACAGAAGAGCGAAATGGTTCAATATATATCATAGCATCTCCTTAGTACACCAGAATGCCATTTGACTATGCTTATGTGCCTTAGAGAATAAAACCACTGAACAAGAGTATGAACATTTTAATTTTAGCCCCAGTTCTTCCATGAACTTGCTGTGTGGCTTTGGGCAAGACTGGGTAGGACTGCCAGGTAAAACACAGGATGCCCAGTTAAATGTGAATTTCAGATAAACAACAAATTTGTAGAATAAGTATGTCTCATGCAAATGCTAAAAAGTTATTCATTATTTATATGAAATTCAAATTGAACTGGGTGTCCTGCATTTTAATTTGCTGAATCTGGCAACCCTGATTTAACCTCTCTGAACCTCAGTCTCTCCATAGATAAAAATAACTGCACTGGATTAGGCCAGTGTTTCCCTAACCCTGTAGAACACTATTTCTAGGACATACTTTTTAACAAAAATGAAGCCATTCTCCAATTAATTTGTGAAATGCAACAGGCTGTATCCCCCTTCTAGAAATTTACAGTGCAAAATAGTATATTGAAGGCTATGAAAAGTCCAGCAGTAAACAAACCTGTTTAACTTTGTTTAACAAGCATTTCCCTAAGGCATTTGTTCACAGAATTGTCCTTTAGAACTTATTAACACCATTAGCATACCTTTTGGGACCTGACACTCCAGGCGATACCTAAGGATCTTTCCATCTCTAAAAGTTTATGCCAGTATCTAAGACTGAAGGCCCAGAAATTATGCAGTCTAAAAGTGCCCCCCTCCAAGAAGCAAAATGTAAGCATTAACAATCTACTGAGTATAAGCTGTCATCCATACAGCCGAAATTTCTAAGTAGAACTCACTACCTGGTCATGGTCAGAGCAGGTGGTACCACCAGAAACTGAGAGTCAAGATCTTTTTTTTTTTAAATAAAGACATTTTTTAAATTTCCTGAAAGTTTCTCATAAAAACAATAATCCCATGACCCACTGCCCCATACACCTTCAGTAGTTCTACTGAAATACTGGCCTTTTTTTTTTTTTTTTAAGTATACAGTTAAGTAGTGTTAAGTATATTTACATTGTTGTGCAACAGATCTCTAGAACTTTTTCATCTTGCAAAATTGAAACTCTCTATCCATTAAACACTAATTCCCCTTCACCCACTCCACCACCCTTGGTAACTACCTTTTCACTTTCTGTTTAAATGATTTTGACTATTTTAGACACTTCATATGAATGCAATCATACAGTATTTGTCCTTTTGCAACTGGCTTATTTCACTCAGCATAATATTCTGTCCTCGAGGTTTATCGATGTTGTAGCATGTGACAGAATGTTCTTCTTTTTTAAGGATACATAACATTCCATTGTATGCATATACCACATTTTCTTTATCTATCCACCTCTCAATGGACATCTGAGTTACTTCCAGTTCTTGGCTATTGTGAATAATGCTATTTTGAACATGCATGTGCAAATATATCTTCAAGATCCTGCTTTGAATTCTTTTGTACATATATATAGCCAGAAGTGGAATTGCTGGATCATATGGTAATTCTGTTTTTAATTTTGAGGAACTTCCATACTGTTTTATATAGTGGCTACACCATTTTACATTTCCACCCACAGTGCAGAAGGGTTCCAATTTCTCTGCATCCTTGCCAACACTTGTTGTTTTCTGTTCTTTTGATAGTGGCCATCCTAATGGGTATGAGGTGATATCTCATTGTGGCTTTGATTTGTATTCCTCCTGTGATTTTTCATATGCTTGTTGCCTGAGAGTCAGGATCTTTTACACTCCATATATTCAGCCCTCAACATAGTATCAAATACAGACACCTACACAGTACTGAGCATTTTTTCAACTGCAGTATTGATGTAAGTGATATTGCATTGAGTTAGCATTGTTTAGGGTTGACTCAATTTTTCACCAAGGTTTCCAGGAGAGTTAAACTAAACTCTATCCTTGTTAAGACAATAGAAGTTTAAAAAAATGGTGGCCCATTTGGGTGTGATTGAGAGGAATTTTGAGAATTCTCCAAAAATATTTATTTTATTAAAAGTCTAGAACTTGAGGTGACATTAACATAAATGGGAGAGTAAGGACCTCTGAAAATCCTCGCCTACATAAAAGGATCTGATCATTAGCTGACCAGAGCAGAAACTTCAGTGGCTACACACAACAAAAACTACAGACTTTGCAGAATTCCTTCAGAAAAGTCACTAAACCACCACCACCATCAAATCCTAGGAGCATAGAATCTGATTTCCAGTGTGGCCACATTATATTATTTTAAGTATCCAATTTTCAGCAAAAAATTACAAGACATGCAAAGATAAAAGAAAGTATAGTCCACACACAGGGAGAAAACATAGTCAAGAGAAATTGTCCCTGAGGAAGCCCAGACATTGGATATACTAGACATAGACTTTAAATTAGCTATTTTAAACAATGGCAAAGAACTAAGGAAATCATATGTAAAGAATTAAAGGTAAGTATGGAAATGATGTCACAACAAATAGAAAATATCAATAAAGAGATAATGATTATAAAAATGAACTAAATAGGGGCCGGCCCAGTGGCGCAAGTGGTTAAGTGCACGCACTCCACTGCGGCAGCCTGGGGTTTGCCAGTTCGGATCCCGGGTGCACACCGATGCACCGCTTGTCAAGCCGTGGTGTGGCAGCATCCCATATAAAGTGGAGGAAGGTGGGCATGGATGTTAGCCCAGGGCCAGTCTTCCTCAGCAAAAAGAGGAGGAATGGCAGATGTTAGCTCAGGGCCAATCTTCCTCACAAAAAAAGAAAAAGAAAAAGAACTAAATAGAAATTCTGGAACTGAAAAATATAATATAAAAATGAAAAATTCACTTGGGGCTCAATAGTAGATTTGAGCAGGCAGAAGAAAAAAATAGTGACCTTTAAGACAGGTTGATTGAGATCATCCAGCCTCTGTAACAGAAATAAAAAAGAATCAAAAAAAATAAACAGAGACTCAGAGACCATCAAGCATACCAACACATGCATAAATGGAGTCCCAGAAGCAGAGGAGAAAGGGGCAGAAAGAATATTTGAGAAATAATGATGGAAAACTTCCCAAATTTGATGAAAAACATTAGTTTTTACATCCAACAAGCACAACAAACTCCAAGTAGGATAAAGTCAAAAAGAACTACGCCTAGTTACATCATAATAAAACTGTTGAACTACAATAGAAAATCTTAAAAGCAGCAAGAGAGAAGCAACTCATCAGATACAATGGATCCTCTATTGGAGGAAGCTCTAATCTTATTAGATTAATAACTGATTTCTCATCAGAAACTGTGGAGGCCAGAAGCAGTGGAATTACATATTCAAAGTGTTGAAAAAAAGATTATCAACCAAGAATTCTACATCTAGCAAAACTATCCTTCAAAAAATAAAGGCGAAATTAAGATATTCCTAATAAACAACTGAGATGATTTGTCACTAGCAGACCACCCTACAGAAATACCAAAGAGAGTTGTCAGGCAAAAATAAAAGGATGCAAGACACTGAATCAAATTCACATGAAGAAAATAAAGATCATTGGTAAAAGCAACTATATATACAAGACAGTGTAAATACATTTTCTGTTTATAACTCTCTTTTTTCTCCTAACTTTCTTTTAAAATTTCATAAAGTAATACAGTCATGTGCTGCATAATGACGTTTTGGTCGACAACGGACCACATATACGACAGTGGCCCCATAAGATTAGTACCACATAGCCTAGGTGTGTAGCAAGCTATACCATCTAGGTTTGTGTAAGTACACTTTATGATGTTTGCACAAACAACAAAACTGTTCAATGATGCATTTCTCAGAACATATCCCCATCATTAAGCGATGCATGACAGTAATTATAAATCTGCATTGATGAGTATATAATGTATAAATATATAATTTGTTGACAACAGCAACACAAAGGAGGCAAGAGGGAATGAAGCTATATGGGGCAAAGTTTTTATATACTATTAAAATTAAATTGGTATTAATCTGAACAAGATTGTTACAAATTAAGATGTTAATTGTAATCCCCTGGGTAACCACTAAGAAAATAACTCAACAAAATATTGTAAAAGTAATACTCAGTACACTAGAAAATATCTATTCAACACCCAAAAAGGCAGTAATGGAAAAATAAAGGAAAAACAACAAGAAAGAAAGACATAAAACATATACAAAGCAAACAGCAAAATGACAGATGTAAATCCTACCTTATCAGTAATTACATTAAATGAAAATGAATAAACATTCAAATTAAAAGGTGATATTTGCAGAACGGACAAAAAATATGATCCACTTACATGCTGTCTACAAAAGGCACAGTTTAGACTCAAAGACAGAAAAGATAGAAAGTAAAAGGATGGAAAAAGATATACCACACAAACATTAAACAAAAGAGAGCTAAACTGTCTATACTAATAGCAGAAAGAATAGAGTTTAAGACAAAAATTGTTATTAGAGACAAAAAAAGACATTTTAAGGTCAATCCATAAAGCAAATATAGCACTGATAAACATATATGCACCTAACAATAGAGCCAAAAAATATATGAACCAAAAATAGAACTGAAGGAAGAAACAGACAATTCAACAACAATAGTTGGAGGTTTCAACAGTAAAGGTTTCTTTCAGTAATGTATAGAACAATTAGACAGAAGATTAACAAGGAAATAGAAACCTGAACAATACTATAAACTAACTATACAAACATCTATTGAACCCTCCATACAACAACAGTAGAATACACATTCTTCTCAAGTGCACATATGTTTTCCAGGATACACCATATGTTAGGGTGTAAAACAAGTATTAATAAATGTACAAGGATTGAAATTATACTAAGTATGTTCTCCAACCACAATGGAATAAAATTAGAAATCAATTACAGAAAGAAATTTGGGAAATTCACAAATATATGGAAATTAAGCAAAATATTCTTAAGTAATAAATGAATCAAAGAAGAAATCACAGAGGAAATTAGAAAATACTTTGGCATGAATGAAAATGAAAAGATATATCAAAACTTATGTAATGCAGCTAAAGAAGAACTAAGAGGGAAACGTATAGAAGTAAATATCTATTACGAAAATGAAGACAGACCTCAAATCAATAAACTAACCTTATACTTTAAGAAAGTAGAAAAATAAGAGCAAAATAAACCCAAAACAAAAGAAGAAGGAAAGAAATAATATATATTTGAGTGGAAATAAATAAAACAGAAAAAGAGAAAAACAATAAAGAAAATCAATGAAATTAAAAGTTGGTTCTTTGAGGGGCTGGCCCAGTGGTGTAGTGGTTAAGTTTGCCCACCCCGCTTCGGTGGCCCAGGGTTCGCAAGTTCGGATCCCAGGCACGGACCTTATCAAGCCATGCTGTGGCAGCATCCTACATAAAGTAGCGGAAGATGGGCATGGATATTAGCCCAGGGCCAATCTTCCTCAGCAAAAAGAGGAAGATTGGCAATGGATGTCAGCTCAGGGCTAATCTTCCTCAAAAAAAAAAAAAAAAGTTGGTTCTTTGAAAAAATCAACAAAATTGGCACAACTTTAGCTAGAATTATCACAAAAAAGGGAGAAGACTTCAATTACTAAAATCAGGAATGAAAGAGGCGATGTTGATACTAAGCCTACAGAAATAAAATAGAGAATTTTTTATTTATATGGAAAATAAAAAAGATTAAAAGGAACTATTTTAATAATTGTATGCCAACAAATTATGTAAACTAGATGAAACAGACAAATTCCTAGGAAGACACAAACTACTGAAACTGACTCAGGAAGAAATAGAAAAATAAGTAAACCTGTACAAATAAATAGATTGAATCAGTAATCAAAAAACTTACCACAAAAGAAAAGCCCAGGACCAGATGGTCCCACCAAATGTTTAAAGAACAATTAACACCAATCGTTCACAAACTCTTCCAAAAAATAGAAGAGGAGGTAATAATTCCCAACTCATTCTATGAGATCAGTGTTACCCTGACACCAAAATCAGACAAGGACATCACAAGAAAAGAAAACTACAGACCAATATCCCTTATAAACATATGCAAAAATTCTAAAGAAAGTACAGTTAATTCAGCAACATAAAAAGAAAAGGAAGGGGGAGATTATACAAAATAATAAACTAGAATTTATCCCTGAAATGCAAGGTTCACTCAACATACCAAAATTAATCAAGTGGTACACCATATTAGTAAAAGAAAAAATGAACAAAAATCACAGGAGCTTCTCAACAGACACAGAAAAAGCATTTGCCCAAATCCATGATAAAAATGCTGTCATGTTAAAACACTCAACAAACTGGGATGGAAAGGAGCTTCCTCAACCTGATAAACAGTATCTAAGAAAAACCCACAGCTAACATTACATTTAATGCTGAAAGCCTGAAAGCTTTCCTACTAAGACCAGGAAAGGGATGTTCTTTCTAGCCACTTCTACTCAACACTGTACTGGAAGTTCTAGCCAGGGCAATTAGTGAAGAAAAAGAAATAAAACGTATCTGGTTTGGAAAGGAAGAAGTGAATCTATCTCTATTTGCTGAGGACATGATCTTGTAAACAGAAAATTCTAAGGAATCCACAAATATCTATTAGAGGCAATAAGCCAATTCAGCAAGTGTGCAGGATATAAGATCAATATGGAAAAATCAATTTTACTTCTATACACTAGAAATGAACAATCGGAAAATGAAGTTAAGAAAATTTCATTTAAAATGGTATGAAAAAGAACACAATACTTAGGAATAAATTTAACAAAATAAGTGTAAGACTTGTACGCTGAAAAATACAAAACATCGTTGAAAGAAATTAAAGAAGACCTTAATAACTGGAAAGACATCCAGAGTTCATGGATTGGAAAACGCACACAAGTATTAAGATAGCAATACTCCCTGAATTGATCTATAGATTCCACACTATCTCTATCAAAATCCAAGCTGCCTTTTTTTGCAAAAATTGTCAAGCTAATCCTAAAGCTCATATGGAAATTCAAGGTGTTCAGATAACCAAAAGAACCTGAAAAAGAAGAACGAAGTTGGAAGACTTACACTTCTCAATTTTGAAAGCTATAGCACTTAAGCAAGACTGTGTGGTAGTGGCATAAGGATAGTCCTATAGATCAATGGAATAGGATTGAGAGTCTAGAAATAAACCCATATTTTTATGGTCAATTGATTTTTGACAAGGGTATCAAGACAATTCAATGGAGGAAACAATAGTCTTTTAAAGAAATGGTGCTGAAACAACTGGATATTCACATGGAAAAGAATAAAGTTGGATCCCTACCTCACACCATATACAAATATTAACACAAAATGTATCAAAGACCTAAATGTAAAAGCTAGCACTACAAAACTCTTAGAAGAAACCATAGCTGTAAAATCCATGACCTTGGATTAGGCAATGGTTTCTTAGACATGACACCAAAGCACAAGAAACAAAAGAAAAAATAGATAAATTGGATTTCATCAAAATAAAAACTTTTGTGTTTCAAAAGTTTTCCATCAAGAGACTGGAAAGTCAACCCACAGAATGAGACAAAATATTTGCAAATCATATATTTGATAAGGGTACAGTTTCCAGAATACATAAAAACTATTACAACTCAACAATAGACAAATCACCCCATTAAAAAACAGGCAGATAGGGGCCGGCCCGGTGGCACAAGCGGTTAAGTGCACACGCTCCGCTGTGGCGGCCCGGGGTTCGCTGGTTCGGATCCTGGCCATGCACCGACGCACCACTTGTCAAGCCATGCTGTGGCGGCATCCCATATAAAGTAGAGGAAGGTGGCATGGATGTTGGCCCAGAGCCAGTCTTCCTCAGCAGAAAGAGGAGGATTGGCAGATGTTAATTCAGGGCCGATCTTCCTCACAAAAAAAAAAAAAAAACCAGGCAGATAATTTGAATAGACTTTTCTCCAAAGAACATATAAAGATAGCCAGCAAGCACAAGAAAAGATGCTCAATATCATTAGTTATTAGAGAAATGCAAATCAAAACCATAATGAGATAACACTTCACACCCACTAGGATGGCTTTAATCAGAAAAAGAGTATATACATATTGGCGAGGATAAGGAGAGATTGGAATCCTCATACAATTCCAGCAGAATTATAAAATGATAGTCACTTTGAAAAAGAGTTGGGCAGTTCCTCAAAACGTTAAATATAGAGTTATAATATGACTCAGTAATTCCACTTCTAAGTATATACTCAAGAGAATTGAAAACATATGTCCACAAAAACTTATATGTGAATATTCATAGCAGCATTAACTATGATAGCCAAAAAGTGGAAACAACCCAAATGTCCATTAATTGATGAATATATAAACGGAATGTGGAATATTCAAACAATGGAATATTATTCAGTCATAAAAGGAACGAAGTTCTGATATATGCTACAACATGGGTGAACCTTGCAAACATTATGCTAAGTGAAAGAAGCCAGATGGAAAAAAACCACATATGGTATAATTCCATTCATATGAAATATTCAAAACAGGCAAATCCATAGACACATAAAGTAGCTTATTGGTTACCAGGGAATAGGGAAAGGGGTGATGGGGAGTGACTGGTAATGGGTATGAGCTTTCTTTTTGGAGTGATGGAAATGTTCTGGAATTAGATATTGGTGACAGTTGTACAATTTTGTGAATATACTAAAAACCACTGAATTATATACTTTAAATGAATGACTAGTATGTGTGAATTACATCTCAATTTTTTAAAAAAGTCTAGAACTTGACATATCATTTCAAGTATTCAAATCAGAAGAGTTTGTTCCTAAGGCAAATAAGATGTAGAGAGTGGTCATCAAGATCAAGAACGGAGATTTTTAGAGGATGAGGAAAATCAGAAATAAGAAGGAGGAGGCCAATCCTCCATAATTTTTTAGGTGAGCAGCAGGGGGAGCCCTTGATAGCAAAGAAAATTACAAAAATAATATTTATGCATCTGATCATAAAGTTAATACATTCGTTTTGCAGAAAACCTGAAGAAATACCAAATAAAAATAAGAAACCCATAGATAATTCCACCATCCTGAGAATGACTATTAACATTTCATTTGTGCAAATCCTTCCAGTCTTTTTTCTGTGTATGTATGTATATACATACATACCCAAAACTACCTTTTTTACAAGAAGTAGAAGCATGATGTACATGCAGCTTTGCATCCTATTTTTTTCACTTCACAATATTTTTTATTTTTTCCAAAGCCTTAAATATTTTTGTGAACATAATTTTCAGTGTCTATAGACGTACTGTAACTAAATCTATTTTCAGAATTTTTCCCTGTTATAAATAACACTGCAATAAATATCCTTGCACCTAAATCTTTATATTTCTTAAAAATATTTTCTAAGGCTAGATTCCTAGAAGAGCAATTATTAGATCAAATGTTATCCACAGCTTTAAGTCTTTGGATACATTTCTAACCAGAAAATTTGAAAAATCTTTATACTTCCCCCAGCAGTGTATGCTTTTCTTTTTCCTGAACTTTTTCCCAAATATGCAATTATCTGTTTTGTTTGTTTAAAACATTTGCCAATTTGATAGAAAAAATTCGTGTCTTCCTTTAATTATTTTTAAATAAGTAGTAAGCTTTAAATTTTTTCATGAGTTACTGGCTAATGTTTTATTCTTATATGAATTACCTTTTTGTGAACATTAACAATTTTTCTATTTAGGATATTTATCTTCTAATTATTGATTTCTAGAAGCTCTTCATGTATTAACCACGTTAACCTTTGTTTTACATTTTGCCATTTTTTTCCAAGTTATTCTTTGCTTTTTGCTTTTTTTATCACGAGTTTTGATGTAGACAAGCTTTCAATTTTTATATCAAAAAAATCTATCTTCTCTTTTTATAAATTCTTCCTCTACCTTGCTTAAAAAGTGCTTCCAAACAGTGGGAGTTGATGAAGAGTTACCATAATTTCTTGTACTTCTTTGTGTTTTTATTTCTTTTCAATTTATATAATTCATCTATATCTTATCTAGGGATCTGCTATGGATCCTCCTCCTTGCCCCAAAAAATGAATCAATGAATAATCTTTCATTTCCTCCTCTGATTTGAAATGATTGGGGACTTTGTACTTTCTTCTCTTTGTCTACTCTTGTATCATATTGGGCCTAACAATTCATTTGAGGAAAAGTGACATCACTCAATAATATAGAATATGTCTCAATTTATTCAAGGCTGCGTTTGTATTATTAACTGAAGTTTTACACCTAATTTCATAGAGGCCCTATACATTTTTTTCAAACTTATTTCTAGGTTTTGTTGCTGTGGTTTGGTTTTCTTGTTGTTTTCCCCCCCATTGCAAAAGAGCTTTTTTCCCTCTACGATTATTATCTAGTTATGGATATTTTATATCCAGGCATCATCATAAACTATTAGTTCTAACAGGTGACTTCTTAGGTTTTCTAAATATATTATCCCTTAGAAATTCAAAATTCTCTCCTCATCTGGGACTTTGGAATCTCAAAACCAGTTCAATTTTTTTGAATCCTAGCTGTCTTTTGCTTCATAAGCCTGACTTCTTTTTTTAAAAAATAAAAAACTAAGTATATAAAATGACCAAATAAAAAGTATGGACAACTCTGAAACATATAGATTCTATTCCTCCACATGGATCTTAAAGAGGAAAGATTTGCCATGAAAGGTGTGTGTTTGTGTGTGTCTGTGTGTGCGTGTGCATGTGTGAGAGGAAGATCAGCCCTGAGCTGACATCTGATGCCAATCCTCCTCTTTTTGCTGAGGAAGACTGGCCCTGGGCTAACATCCATGCCCATCTTCCTCTACTTTATATGAGATGCTGCCACAGAGTGGCTTGACAAGCGGTGCGTGGATGTGCCCAGATTAGAACCTGTGAACCCTGGCCACCCAAGCAGAGCACGCGCACTTAACCACTGCACCACTGGGCCAGCCCAGGATTTTTTTTAATTTAATAAAAACTTAAATCCAAAATACTTTTAAAGAGGCACTAGTGACTCAAAATGCCCTTTGGTTTTTTTTTTTTTTAAAGATTTTATTTATTCATTTTTTTCCCCCCAAAACCCCAGTAGATAGTTGTATGTCATAGGTTCACATCCTTCTAGTTGCTGTACGTGGGTCTCGGCCTCACGTTGGACGGAGAAGTGGTGCCTTGGGGCGTGCCCGGGATCCGAACCCGGGCCGCCAGCATCAGAGCGCACGCACTTAACCGCTAAGCCACGGAGCCGGCCCTGCCCTTTGGTTTTAAATGGCCTCCAAAACTATAGTAGTTTTAAAATCAGGTTTATCGAGTTATAATTTACATATGGTAGAACTCCTCCTTTTTAGGACACAGTTCTACAAATTTTGACTAACATACAAGTCAAGTAACCCACCACAATCAAGAAAGAACACTTCTAACACCCTGAGAAATTCCCTTTGTAGTCAATCTCCTTCCTTTTACCCTCAACCCCTGGCAACCTCTGATCTGTTTTCTGTCCTATACATGCTGCATAATATTTTTATTTCTCAAGCTTCCAATTGGAACCAAAGCCCAGCCATTATCAACCAACACAATGCCCTCTTGCTGCTCATTTAAAAGCCACCTTTCCTTTGCTGACAACCAACAGATCAGTCTCCATGTCAGCAAACCAGAACTCCAGCTCCAGACACAGGCAAATTCCTCCCGTGAAACTCAGTCTGGCTTCAGTTGGGCCGACATGCCCAGACTAGCCTGCCAGCGTAGGCAAGCCGGGGGGAGGGGCGGTCCTCAGGGCATGGAGTACCAATTGCATACGCGTATGCCCGTGCGTGCGCATGCACTGCAGAATCCCAATATATTTTTATATGTTTTGTCCATCTACAGGGTGAGTAACATACTGGAGGGTAAATGAGCCAGCAAGTTCTGAGAAATAATTCTCTTTGAACTTTCCCTCTCTGTCATCTGATTGCTGAATGGTGTGAGCCTGTGGTCTGCTGATGAGAGCTGCCAGGTTTGGGAAGTGATGGCTCTTACGGAGTCAAAACACAGCCTAAACACCTTGGGGAGATCCGAGGCCTGAGAACCAATTTCGGAAAATTATAAGTTGCCAAAGAAACCTAACTGTAAGCATAATGTCTGGAGCAGTTAGGAAGGTTTTTCATTTTTGTCATTTCTTTTAAGGTCCATTTTCTTCTGTGATACTTCTTTCCCCGGTTCTGTACACGTGGCTTGGGCTGCTTTCCTAGTTCACTTAAATACTGTCGTAAAGAAACCTATCTGTGGTTTTATGTTACCCCATTGGAGTGTTGTCTGTGAATACAGGGCATAAAAGGGGATAAACTGCCTAACTCAATCCACCCTTGAGGTCTGCCACATTAAAAAGATATACCATGGAACTTTGGTCTGCCCTGGAACTGTTGGAAAACTGAGAGACTACAGTGTTTAAGGAAAACTGAGTCTTGCTTGATGTAGATAACTCTCTGATTTACTGTTGTACCTATATATAACATTTTATATTTGTCAAGGCCTCTCAACATTCACGGTTAATAACTAGTCCTGGAAGAATATTTGTGGCTTATATTAACTTTTACTCAGGAGAAAAGCGAGGTACAAAAAACGTGAGAGAACAGGGCATTTGGTACGTTTAAATTCAAATCCACAGACA
The DNA here is from genome assembly GCF_057802395.1 of Ceratotherium simum simum. NCBI lineage: Eukaryota > Metazoa > Chordata > Mammalia > Perissodactyla > Rhinocerotidae > Ceratotherium > Ceratotherium simum. The sequence goes on along the minus strand of NC_141909.1, from coordinate 61,753,646 downwards.
AGCAAACTTCATAATCCGCCTATGTCTGACTTGACCACTTAGGGCTACTTTACCTCAAGCACAAAATATCTGAATTGTATGCCACACAAAGAAGTTGCCTTATTTATTTCATCAATTTTTCTTTCTCTTAATATGCCCCAGTTAATTGTTTATATTCTTGGCATTTTTTAGCAGTATATACAGAAAGGGGCACTACATGTTTAAAGAAAAAAATTGTGTGAGGAAAAGTTTAAATGGAGAACCGTCTATTTACTAACTTGGTCCTTCATTGAGAAAGGTTCCTGCCACTTCATTTAGTCCAGCTCACCCAAGGTCAGTGCCATGAAGACGCCCAGTTTGAGAATCATTGGTTTAGATGGCTGTCACCACATCCGTCCCCCGTTCTGCCTCTCTGCCCTGTAGATCTGCTGACTGACAGGGTCTACCAAAGGCAACACGGACTCACGGGAATCTGTGACATGAGCCTTGGGAAGGAATTGCAGCCCTGGAAGGCAGAGGTGAACATTTTCATCACCAGCCTTCCTTCAGGTACTTCACTGAGACCTGGGCCTCAACTTTTCACCAGTAGGAGAGGACGGCAGAGGAAGGATCTGGTTCATGGTGCCATGGGATTCCAGTGATGCCTTTGTCATCAACTGCCATTCCCTGACCATCTTCCCTGTGCAAAGTGCCAACCTGCTGACGTAAAATTTACACTGTGATGAACAACCAGGTCCCCTCTCACGAGAGTTCTGTAGCCTCCCAGTGCTCTACCTTCTCCTGGGTTCGAGTTTAGGATAGGCCCATGTGGAGGAGTCAGGGCAAGTGGACTGGCAGCTGCTGAGCGAGCAGTGGTGACAATAGAGTTAAATGTGACATTTGCTTCATCATGGCTCCCCTCTCCCTATCCTCCAAACCACCAGACCTCCCAATATAAACAGATGTGAGCTAAGATCAGCTCCTTTTTGGAGAAAACAAGGAGATGATAATAAATAGCAACACTTTGACTGAAGTAACATTTGTCCCTGACCTGGCACTGTGCTAAATACTTCACATCCATTATCCCATTTAATTCTCACAAGAACCCTATACAAACAGATGTTGCTGCTGCCCCATTTTGTAAATGGGAAAACTGAGGCATAGAGGTTAAAAAAACTTATCCATAGGGACACCGCATAAAAACTTACCCATAAGTGACCGCATGAGTGTTTAAGTGAAGATCTGACTCCAAAGCCTGTGCTCTGAAGTAGAGTCCTTCTGTGCACAGTTCACGTCTAGGAGCACCATAAAGCACTTTGAATACCAGAATAGTCGCATGAATGAGAGCTCTGACCGGGAGGAGAGCTGGAGAACCCAGCTCAGCAGGGATGGAGAATACGGGTGTATCCCCATTGCCCACTGGGACCTCATCTAGATCCATTTGTTTTTATAAGCACAGGTACTGCACAGTCATTTAAAAACATGTGCTGGCCAGGGCGGAACATCATCTGATGGCAGCAACCCACCTGGTGCCGGCAGCATCCAAGGAGGGAAGGGATGGGTGACTGTGGGTCAGCCCTTCCAGCGCAGAAAGGAAGGGAAGGTCAATTTTTAGTGGGAATGATGAAGAAAGTGGTTCTGAAATGTTTTTCACAGAAATAGAAACCAGTGAAACAGAAGCCAGAGCTCTACTGCTTTAGCAAGATCAGGGCAACAGACAGGCAAGCAATTGGCAGCTACTGCCAAGCTCAGAAACTTGTCATATTTAGTTTGCTCCCCCAAAGAAGTGCAAACCCAAACCACCCAAAGACCGTTAAGTAGTAACAAACAGATCTGCAGTCACATCCCAATCACAGCAGCAAATGCCTCCATATCTCACAGCTGCCACGCAACTCTCAAAGTTGCAGCACGCTCGCTCGCTCTCTCTCACACACACACATATACACACACACACACACACACACACACACACAGCTCTCCCTCCTCCACCCAGGTCCCTGCCAACCAAGACCATCTCGGCTGCAGGCAATAATCAGGCAAGTGGCTTCTAACTGTGGCTCCAGAACCCGGTAGAGATAATGCTTGAGTTTACTGTAAAGCCTTCCTAATTCTCCAGGGATCTGTCCCAGAGGGAGCAGAATGCTTTCTGAGCAGCAGAGCCTGTTTCTCCAGCCCCCGTGTGTGTGCCTGGAGCTGGGGAGCCAGTCTTATATCTAGAGTAATTGCTGTATCTAATGGGGTGGTGCTGCACAGACTTGCTTACCAGCTCTAACTTTCTATGTGCCTGACCCTTTTATTACTGGCTCCTGCTTGATTTTAGGGACATTAGCCTGCCCCTGTGTGTCTGCTAGTGCCTTGCCAGTCGACTCCAGCTTAAAGGCTTCTTAGTAAAGGGGCTTTGTGAGTTTTCCTTTTACATGTCTTTTTTTCCTTTTTCTCTCCAAGTTCCTCTCTTTTCCTCCCCTCACTCCTTCCCTCTACCTGGTTGGAGCAGATGATTTTTACTTTCCTTAGGAACAGTCATACCATCTGAGAATACATTGTAAGAGCCTGCTTCCAGGTCACAGACTCAGATCTGTGGAAACTGCCTAGACTGTTCTGAAATTCTAAGCTGGGGTTCCAGTATCCAGCCTCCAGTTAAGCTGGATCCTTGTGGGCTGCAAATTGCAATGAATAAGTAGGCCAGCCAGCTAATCCTGCCTGTGGCAGCATCCCACACTAAAGGGACTGGAGGAGGAAGGGGAGCATGCAGGACTTGCCCCCACTCACTATCAAAAGGTCTAATTAATTTCTTTTCTTTAAGAAAATGCAACATTTCTCCATAATCATGAGGGTGGAAGCCAAAGCCCAGCCTGTTTTAAGCACACGTCCCTCCTCTGCATGGTTGGTGTCCTTGCTGTCCTATCTGTGGGCTCCAGCTCCAACCTGCGTTCTCAACCATAATCTAAGTTCTAATATCCGCATCTACTGCTGTAAGATGTCCACCACGGCGAGCGGGTTCATGTGAGCAGCATGGGGGTGGTCTTCAGCCTGTTCAGGTGGCTGGTTGGACCACTTCACAGAGTCTTGCTATAAGGAACAAGGAGAGGGTTTTGTGAGGTGCTTGAGAGCTCCCATTGAGACTGCCAGTGACAGGGAAATTTGTTCTAAGAAGTTATTTCTACCATAGAAAAAACTGGGGATATGGTTTAAGCACATTTTGGCTTAGAGTCAGAAAGCCAGGTCTTACGTCTAGCCCTTTTGACCAGTTTTATGGCCTTGGGGGTCTCTGAGCTACAGCTAAGTGAAGGTCCTAATTGCACGATCACACCTTATAGTACCATGGTGAGGCTCACGTCCCGCGAGGAAGTGTGTGAGAAATTGCTCTGTAAACTGGAAAACAGCACAAATAAAAGAGGCTGTTGTTGTTAGGCCTCTATTCTAAGGCAGGAGAACCAGGGCATAGAGGAGTAAGAGGTAGAAAGCACCCAGTCTGAGCTGCTAGGAGAATGACTCAGGCCTCTGTAGATCCTCCCAGGGTCTTTCTTCTGGAACATTCTGCTATATCAGTGGCAGGAACACAGGCAGTACTGCTTTCATTAGTGATGAAATGGCCAATTCCACAATCAGCTGTGGTAGAACTTAGCCCAAACTATTTTCCTGAAGTCATTCCACTGCTAGCCCTCAAGTCGCCTGGCTGTTCCTCAACTCATCGGAGAGTGAGAGAGTAGTGTTAAGACCATGGACGATGGGACCAGGTGGCCTGGGTGCGAGTCCATCTCTGCATCCCTCCAACTAGGTGACTTTAACCAAGTGACATGACCTACCTGTGCTTCAGTTTACCCATCTGTAAAATGGTGATAAAAATACTATCTACCTCATGCTATTGTGAGGATAAAACAAGTAAGAAATGTAAAGTACTTTGAATAATTTCTGACATGTAGTAAGCTAAGTGTAGCTATCATTCTTTTCCAATAAAATAGTCCACTCTTAAAAAACGAAATGTGTGTTCTCACTTAGGGTAAGAGATGGATACTTTTAGGCATAATGGAGAATGGAATTTGATTTGGCTCCAAGAAATCCAATCCCTCTTCCCCCACTCCAGTGTGAAGTGACTGACATGCCAAGAGAGGTTAGATGACAGGGTCCAGTGGAACCAAAATGGTGAGCATATGCACTTGGATGCCTGGGAATGCAGAGTAATGACATCTCCTCTACCTGGTGGAGCCCAAGACTGGATGAAGACAGGTGTGGCTGAATCTGGGCTCCTCCATCGACTGCTGGATGACCTTGGACACCTGGCTTATCTCTTTGGGCCTCACTTCCCAAACTTTGTAATAATACCTGCCCCACACGGTTGTTGCCTGGAGCAGTGCACAGAGGAGATACACAATATATTTCATCTATTATTGTTATTATGATACCATTTGTCATTCCCCAACTTTGTGATTCAGAGTTTTGAGAAATTACATAAATTTCATTTTTCAGGTTAATGTAGAAGAGGGAAAGAGCTAGATAAATGCAACCTAATGTATTTTCTGTTGAAGACAAGGAAAGGAAATGCTACATCATCACAATCAAGCCATTTGTGCAAACTTTATGAATTACAGTGAGTTATCTGATTTTCAAAACATCTCCATACACGAAAGCCAAATCCCCTTTAAACATTCTTCAATTTTCTTTCATAAACTGACCCAGGAGACACGGGTGATCCTAGCCTTTGTTTTCAACATCAGGTATGGAGGATAAGGGGTCCCAAACCAATGTCTACTAATTCCAGTCACTCAGTTTTGCCCCTTTTAGTTTTGCTATGGCTTGGCACACTTTCACATTTGGAGGCATATATTTTTGAGAATTTTTCATCAGGATATGTGAGCAAACTCATAAATGGCAAGAACTGAAATAGCTCCACGGGGCTGGTGACCTTAGTCAGGTCAGCCATCAGGTTTTGGATCTGGCAATAAAAAGTCATAAAGTGAGTCAACCGATTGTGCAGAAGGGATGAGGCAGCAGGATTTTTCTCTTCTAGCTTCTCCAGCAAAGCACAAGTTCTGGCATCAGGGCTGTCCCTGCAGACAGGGTGTTGGGTTTCTGACATATTGGGAGGGTCCCTGGAGAATGTTGGAAAGCAGAATAGACTGCTGGAGTCAAAGGGCCAGTATCAGTAAAGTTAGCACAAGATTTAATAGCACTGGAACATACCCGCCCATTCCATTTCTCCAGCCTGATAATCCAGGGCAATTAAGGGAAAGAGCAGAGATTTTGGTGGCTTTTAGCATTTTGAAAGTTTCATCTGGGCAAACACAGAAATGTGTATCAATGTTATCCAGACCTTACCACTGTTTGTTTTTGAGACTCCAAGATTAAACTAAAGACTGGCCTAGCACAGCAGATATTTTTGCTTTTGCCTGAGAGAAGACAGAGACTTGAGACGAAAGAGGGGTCTTTGGAGAGACAAGATTTCCTTGAGTATTCTCTGAGGGTCGCCAAGCACCAGACAGACAGGATCCCATCCCTGACACACTGAACAGTGCTCTCTCCTTACTACTGACATGCTAATGTAAAGGCAGCGAATTTGCAAACGTTTGATGCTTTATTAAGAAAATTATTCAATGCCAGGAAATATGAGGGTTAAATGCCTTGCTTTTATAAACACACTGCAATGGGGGAGAAAGAAGATTTTTAGATATTATGTGGAAAAAACGCAGTAAAAAGTGCTGAATTAGCCCATTCCATTCCATTGAATTGTTCAGCAATTATGGTCATCTCCAATGCCCCAGAAAATTAAAGCACACGATGATACGCCAATCGAAGGATATCAACTGCTATGTTACCAAACAGACGACACATTCCACTTAGAAAGCATTTAAAACTGTATCAGAAGAAGTTGTGCTGAAGAGGAACTATAATTTTAACATCAGTTGCTGTATGACTGTCCACTTACATTTTAACTTGAATCTAAATGTTGCAAAGTTAAAGCAATTTTATTTGATCACACAGGGGAATTTACACTCTTTCATTTGGGGTAGATAGAGACCCTGGCACAGTCTAAAATTTATTAAGACTCCTGTCCCACAGGAACAGTTAACTCTTTGATCCTAGCACACTCTCTCCCCCCAGAAGAGTTATTTAAAAGTTACACGTCCTTTTTTTTTTTTTTCACCCCAAGCCCAGCAGGCGCAGACACACAATTCCCCTTTCTTTCTCCCTCTCTCTCCCTCTCTGTCTCTCCCTCTTTCTCTCTGTCTCTCTTTCTCTCTGTCTGTCCTTCCTGGAAGTTTCTAAAGGAGTTCCTTCAGCTCTAGTTTTCTTTTTCTAAATTTAAAAATGTGGGTTTTCTATAAAACATCTCCCCACCTTGAGCAGCCCCTGTCCCCTGGGGCTGCTATTGGCATGATCTGTAAATTAACTGGAGTCACTTAGAGCCCTCAGTTAGCTTTTAGTCAAACATTAGCAGCAGTGTTTACTCTTGTGTAATCTTCAGTTGTTACTTAATTTAATGCCCGTCAGCATTTTTTTTTTAAACATGTTCAGCAAATCCTTGGCACATGCTATTTGGTTTCTTTCCTCTTCCCCTCCCCCACCTTGACCCAAATCAAGCTCAACTGAATCCCAGTAAAGGCTTTCTAATATTTTTAATTTGCTAGTGCCGCTTGCTCTCTTCTCAAGGAAATAAGAGTTTGCTTTCTGTGGCAATCCAACTACATCCTACTCAGAGGCCCTTGCTTTGCATCTCCTGTCCCACCTTACATCAAAGAGAGTGAACTGTAAATTGTATAGTTTTTGTTTCTTGTTGCTCTGGCAGTTATTTGTGAGTGATGTAAGACGGGAAGCATCCTCAAACTCACATTTGGAAGATGATGGTGTGGCCCCCTGAGAAAAATTCCATTGAAAACTAACTTTGAAGGTCTGCCCAGTGGCGAGCTAAAAGCTGAACATCTCACATCATAATTCATACACAACTTTGTGTCTTTTGAACTTTCCTCCTCAGCTGCCACCACCTCTAAAGTAAATAGAGCCCTGGCCATTCTACGGTGTTCTGGAGTGCCTTTCATGATGTGAAATCCAACTACGTCCAGCAGGAGAACTTCTCTAAGGCTATCGTAAAGGCAGGAGGAAATACTGACTTCAAGTGGAACAGGGAGGCTCAGCTGCAAAGAGCAAAGTACATTATTAGGGGAATAAGAATGTAGGGAAAAAATTATGAGACTACCTTTGAAAGATGCAGTGAACAGCTCTTCCTGTCCTGCTCCTCTCCATTTCCGTGCGCAAGAGAACACTTACTTCAGTCCAGGGGCTTTGGATAATAGCATCACGCTCAATGTTCTGGGTTTCAGTGCCAAGAAGTCAAATGTCACCTTGAAAGTCTCATGCTTTTTTGGGACATGTGATCAAAAGAATATGTACACCTAAAAAGGAGAAAGGACTCTGAGTCAGCCAGGTCTCAATTTGCTATTCCATTCTTTTCCCCTAAACCTTGAGCTTCAAGTTTCATTGTGTCTCAGCTGTACCTCCAGACTAGAAATCAGAACTCTCTTCCATACACCACAAGGGAAAATCCTACTGCTAAGAATCCTAAATGTAGGGGGATATCCCTATTATGTCTCACAAATAGCACTCTAAGAAGAGTAGTGGGGAATACATGGGACAGGAAGGAGAAGAAAAATAGAGATATGGTGACTGAGGCTTCATCCAATCGCTACAAAGGAGCAAATGCCAAAAGATGTGTTTTCACTTTCTCAGATAGGAAGGGAGTTCCTGGACTGAATCCACATGGAGTTCATGGTTGGATTTCTAGGAAAGCCTCAGTGAGGGGCTGAATTATGTGCTATTAACTCAAGCTGCAGCTGTCCTGGGGGTCAGCAGATCTGTCTGAGCTCATGTTACAAGTGCACACTGATGGCCCGTGCTTGGGGGCTGGTGTCACTGTGGGTCAGTCCTGAGATCTCCACATATGTCCCTGCCACTGACTACCAGCTTTCCGTTCTCCCTCGTGCCCACCTCTGGGATGTCACCACCTAGGCTCCAAAACGCAGCTGTTCTGCTACACAAGTTATGAACAAGTTCTACAACTTGAACCATCTGGCATGTGCTCGAAGCACAGGCCTGCATCAACAAGGACTTGAAGGCTTAAGAACTCACTCCCAGATAACAGCTCCTCTCAGCAAGAAAATTTGCCCACGACCCTCAGGTGCCCAACAGCACTGTTGATAAGGGAGCTCTGCTGTAGACTTGGCTCCTGCCTCTGTTAGTCCCACTGCTGAGTGACCCCACCACTGGCACGCGAGGTTTGTTCTTCCATTTTCTTTTCATAACTCCTTCAATTTCCCTCTCTTGCCCATCCTCCTCCCAACTTGCTCATTTAACAGTGCCAACTTATCAATTCTTATGGAGCAGTGTGTGCCTTTAAATCTCCTCAGAGGAGGGCACTTGACAAACATAAAACGGAAATTTTATTTTAGACAAATGTGCCGTTTAATTTGAGATGTCAGCCATAATGATCAACAACAATAAATCCACTTTTCTATTAGGTAATCTGTGTGTGTGTGTGTTCGTGTGTGTGCAGGTGCTGTGTTGTGTCCCACTTTCTTCCTCTCTTTCTGCAGCACATTCGTGCATGTGTGTTTCACAGAGCAATGTCCAGCTTTCTGGGCTCCCCGAGTGGCAGCCTCAGTCTGCTGAGGCCTGTCTAGGACCTGCCTAGGCAATGAGAAATCAAGCGAATTGGCTGCGCTAAGGCGTTTCCACCAGTTCACAAAGGGAAAGCCTTGGGTGCCTTCCCAAAAGGCCAGGCATGTGAGTGAAGGCTGCAAAAGGAGGCTGACTTGCAAACCTCCCCCCACACTCAGGGTTTCCTCTGTTTATTCTGTCAGCCCTGTTTATTCTTTCAACTCTGTTTTCTCAGCAGAACAACTCATCACACTACACCCAGATTGTGGGGACACACAGAAAACATTCAAAAAGAACCATAGAGAGCACAATCCTGCTGATTCATTCACTAAGCCATTTGTTAGCAAGCTAGTTTGGGGTTTCTCTTTTCCACAATATTTTAGCACTTGGGGAATTAAAACTGCCAGATGTTCTCATCTTTAAACAAAATGCCCTGCATAATTGGGAATTTTAAATAAGTTTCACTGTTAAGGTCCCCTTCCGAAACATGTCTAACCAAAATAATCAGTTAATGAAATAATTTGGAAATCTAGACTATGCAAAGAGACATGTAAAATGTTAAGTACAGACATGTAAAATGTCTGAGTAAATAAGTGACATGTAAAATGTTAAGTCAGTCAGCACTTGGTAAACATTCACTGATGCAGACCTGGTTTCCTAAGGTTGAAAATATATGACCAAGTAACGCATAACTTCTGAAATATCATGGCACCAAATGAGAATTTACAAAAGGCAGTCAAAAAACAAACTGGACACAGTGTAGCAGAGAGGCTGTGGAATCAGACAGACCTGGACTCACTTGGATTCCACGCCTGCTGTGCAACCTGGAATAAATGACATGTTCTCACTAAGCCTCAGTGTTCTCTTCTCTAAAATGGGGATGCTAAGAGTCATCCCCCAAGTCAGTGGATTGGTGTGGGGATTAAAATTAGGAAATGCATGTAAAACACTAAACTACAATTTCTAGCTCATAGTAAGTGCTTAATAAATGAAAACTACTAGACACTCTTAACTTACAGATAATGTCTTTAAAAACTGGGAACTTAATTTTAAAACTTAGAAAACAATGAAGACCTCTTTGGAGAAATGTCTGACTCCCAAACCCAGTAATGAAACATCTTGGAAATGCAGACCACTGGAAGCAGACTTGTTAAAGTGCCAGGGACAGGGCTCATACCCAGCTGACACTCAGTAAACATTTATCAATACTGACCACGGTTTCTTCAGGTTTAAAATAAAACGTCTGGAAGACTTAGAGAATCACTTGAGGTTATTCCTGAAATATTACAACATCAAAGTAAGAATTCAAAATACCACCACCACCAAAAAGAAAAAAAAGAAGCTGGATACCAATTTTGCTTACAAGACTGAAATGACCTTAAACACAAGCATTGCATGTAAAGCAGAGCTTCATAAAATGATAAAACCGGAATTAAGAAAGAATTCGTAGAAACAGAGGGAGTCTCATTAACTTCAGTAGAGAAATTTCTTCATTTGTCATCCCATTGACTCCACGGCGTAAAGACACAATGCCAGGGAGGTATCTGTGTATTTCCAGGGTGGGACCACCAACCCTTTCCATTTAGCCAAAGACTACCAAATTAGAATGGAACACTGCTGATTGAATAATTTAGAGTCAAGTTCAAACAGATGATCTCACAGAGGAGCGCTCCCACACATAGATGGAGAAAATTGAGGAAGGCCATAGTTTAAATTTTTTCTTTTTATCAAAGTAGAGTTTGCAATATGACAATGATTAAGCTGTAGGGGAGGCTTTTAACAGAGTTCACTATGGCCTTGTACTAACTCACTGAAATACATCATTGGCTTTTCTAATCTTCCTTTAATTTTAGTCTAGAGATTACCATTTATCTTAGTATTCTCTCTCACATGGGGTAAAAGAAGAATCAAAATGTACAGAATTCAATAAGGCATTGATTAATTCATGCTGATCTCTCTTCTAGGCCTCAGATATCAAAAAGGAAGGCAACCAAGATATTACCTCTGTTGTTGAGAACAAGCCCTTGATCTTTAGGGATGTGTTTTTAAAATGACCCACTGCTCTTTACTAAATGTGAAATAAATTGATCTCTAGAACACTTAAAATTTCATGCTGTGTGGCTGTGTGGTGCAGTAATACACACACACACGTACGAGTAGAAAGAAAAAGGTATCTGCAGGGGCCGATTGTGTGTCTGGCTTGCTTTCCACAGTCATTTGCACTTTGCCTGTGCAGAGAAGAACCATAATAGTACACCTTTGCAAGAAAGGGGGCACAACTCCAAATCAGGGAGGTTTGGCTGCAGGTGGGTATGGGAATGCAGAGTTTATGGAAACTTAGCTTTTTATTTATTTATTAATATCTTTGTTGAAACCTGTGAGCTTAGCCAGGCTTCCTACTCTAACTTTTGGGAAACACACCTTGAGGCCTCTTCAGTCTCCTGGTTCATGTTGCATAGTTGAGCTGTGAGGGACAGAGGCCTCGTAGTTCTCGGCCCAAGTGTCAGCATGTAGATTTACTTTGCCTTTGTATTAGATTAAAGTGCTTGGACACACTGGTAGGCTAAATTTGTTGTTGCATTGTTGATCAGTTTTCTTTAAAAAAAAGAAGAAAAGTCATGCTATTGCTATATTTAGCAGAAGGCCATTTTCTACTTTATCCTAGTTAGGCCTTATGTTTACTCTTCTGACACAATTGAGCTCCCCTATAGCTTGGCAACAAAAACTTCACTAAAATGAAGCAATGTGGTAATTTACACTGGCTGCTCTGGCAGGAAAGAAATTCAAAGTGTAATTTTTTAAAAGTTATAAATATAGCTCACACATAAACATAACATGAGCATGTGGCAAAGATTTATTTAATTCATTAATGAGAGCTGGTGCAAAGAGCATTTGAGGGACTAAATATGTACAGGCACTGAAGATGGAATGTGTGAATAAGTCGCTAGACTAGATAGAACACTGGTTAATGTTACATACAGCAATAAAAGCGCAACCTTTAGGGTCATCTTTTCAAGGATCAAAATCACTTGCATCACTACTGAACAAAAATCTACAAATGAACATGTCATTTCATAGAGTCTGAGTCTTAATCCATAGCAAATAATTTGTCAAATAAGGTGCATTCCCTCAGAGAATCAGATAATCCTTGGGTGGGTCTGTTAGATAAAGCTCCCTTAAGACAGTGAAGGAACATACAGCCATCCTTTTGCCTTATTTCAAGTTGACACTTTGTCTTAACATCAGTAAAGTGCTTTTTGGGAAAAAGTTGTCTCATATGGTAAGACAATTGAAACCTTGGGACAGATCATTGTAGGAATAGAAAAGCATTGCAGACTCAAACTATGAGCATTGCCAGTCAAACTATGTTGAATCTAAGAAATACAGAGTTGGAAGTAGAAGCAACTCAAGTGTCTATCGAGGTATGAATGTATAAACAAAATGTGGTACATACACACAATGGAATATTATTCAGCCTTGAAAAGGAAGGAAATTCTGACACATGCTACAACATGGATGAACCTTGAATACATTATGCTGAGTGAAATAAGCCAGACACAAAAGACAAATATTCTATGATTCCACTTATATGAGTTATCTAGAATAGTCAAATTTGTAGAAACAGAAGGTAGAATGGTGGTTGCCAGGGGCTGGGAGAAGGGGGAATGGGCAGTTGTTTAACAGGTAGAAAGGTTCAGTTTTGTAAGATGGAAAAGTTCTGGAGATCGATTATGCAACAATGTGGATGTACCTAACACTCCTTAACTGTAGATTTAGAAATGGTTAAGGTGGTAAATTTTATGTTATGCATTTTTTTTCCCCAATGAAAAATAATTTAAAAATATTCCAGAGTAGGTATCGCCAATCCAGATGCATGTTAAGGCAAGAAAATGACCCCCACCAGAGTGAGACCAAAATGTGGGACCATCTGAAGTACTAGATTGTGACTTAACCTACAATATGACACAAATGAAATGATTGCAAAGATGCCAACCTAGCTGTGGTGGACCTCCGCCACATCATGGAAATGATCAAGCAATGTAGCAGAGGCGGCTGCCTGAGCAGCCCAGCATCCTGTCATGTCTGGTAAAGCCAACAGAAGCTTGGGATGAGGTGTGTTGGACATAGCCCAGTATAAAGACCCACAGCTGCAAAGGACTATCTGTCCTTTCTTTTTTTTTTTTTTTTGTAAGGATTTATCCTTTATTTAAAATCTCACTTTTTTTCTCACCTTTCATAAAAATGTATTCAAAATGGATCATAGACCTTAATGTAAAATGCAAAACTATGAAACTTCTGAAAGTTAACATAGAAGAAAATCTAGGTGATCTTGAGTTTTGCAATGAGTTTTTTGTTTTTTTTTTTATTTTCATATCCCTCTTTTTTCAGCTTTATTGGGATGTAATAGACAAAAATTGTATATATTTAAGATGTACAACTCGATGTTTTGATATACGTATACATTGTGAAATGATCACCACAATCCAGCTAATTAATATATCCATCACCTCACATCATTACCATTTTCTTTTTCTTTCTTTTTTTTTTATGGTAAGAACACTTAAGTTCCACCCTCTTAGCAAATTTCAAGTAATAATACAGTATTGTTAACTATAGTCACCATGCTGTACATTAGATCTCCAGAATTGATCCATCTTGCATAACTGAAACTTTTGAATAAATACTCAGAGAACCCCCTCCACCCCACAAACACTTTTAACTTTCCTTAATTCCATTTAAGAGTTAATGAGAAAAAGTTCAACCCAATATTCACTAAACATTGGGAACTAGCTTTCTGATGATTATATTTGCGTCTTTTCTCCATTGCCCCAGACTTTGGGCCAGGCCCTAGAAAAACTAGGCCTCTGGCAAAAAAATGCAAAGAAAACTCTTCTTAATGGCCAAGGGCAAAGCCCTCACTCTTGTCTGACATGACTTCATCGTAACTGGTTTACATACTCCTGAGGGATGTGAGCGCTCTCACGTAAGAAGCTTTGCCACATACATACAAAATAATTTTATTCCCTCATAAACTTGATTAATCTTCTCAATAGAGCAATTAGGTCTCTACTTTCTTTCTTTTTCTTCCTGACCAATAGAAACTTTCTCTAATTTTTATGGTGGATTGACATGATGCCATGGAATGATGATGAAGATGGAACGTTAAGCCCAATTGCATTTTAAAATCCAAATCTTTTATGGAGTCAGAGGAAAACTGGGCCTGCCTTGGTTAGGCAGTGTCCTTCAATGCCTTACATAATGCCCACAGTCAGAGTATTTTACCATCTGGTCATTAATTTTTCAGTATTATAAAAATTGGGAAAATGCATTCATTTGCAAAAACAGTTAACTAATCCCAACACTCAACCCTATGCTAAAAACAAAAACCAGCAATGTCTAGAAACATGTTTTGTTTCATCAGACCTTTCATTGTTAAAATGAGCATTTACTTGGAACTAACTGCTGTCGAAATCCAAATGCTCCTTCGAGCCAAAAGAAATCATTCTCTCTTACTTAGGAGCCCCTTCATGGTATGATTTATTTCACTGTAAACTAATTCAGTGAGGATTACAGAGCTTATAAATTGAGGTATCCCTCCCAAAACCCAAACAAATCTCACGCACAAAAAAGATGACAACAGGTAGAGAAAGAGGCATATAGCTTACTAAAGTTAGCTGTTTACTATCTTTTATTTTGTTTCACTTTGCTTGTTTTTGTTTTCATAAAGCCTGGCTGTTTAGCAGCTGGTGTAACCCAACTCAACCCACCCTCAAGTTCTGGTCTTTCCAGGTCAGACTGTCTCCTGACGTGGAATGACTCCACAATGGTCAGCCAAGAAAATAATTACGACAAGCTCAGAGAAATCTACAAACTGTTTAAATAGCTAACGAGTTAACTATTGGAGGAAGCAGGTAGAATTAAATGGAAAAATTAATTTTGAGAGAGAGAGAGAAAAAAAAAAAAAAGAATGACAGAAAGAAAGCACGCCAAAGGAAAGGGGAGGGAGAGGAGAAGCAAGCCAGCAGAAAGAAAGGAGGCTCTCCTCTAAGGCAGCTACAGTCTGAAGATGTAGGGGCTGTGAAATATTTACTCGTCCTAAGTGCTTTCTCCTCCCTGCCCAATTGTGCCAACTCACCGCATCTTTTAAACTCTTCCATTTTTTATGGTCTTTTAGGTGCATATGCTCATCAGCTCAAAGGTGAACTGCAACTATTTCACAGAAAATAAACTCAGAGTATTTTTATGTGATCATTGCTCCAAGACAGTAAGAGAAGAAAAAAGAATTCAGCACACTGCCCATTTTTAAGCTTTGATCCTAGCCAAACCTCAAACCAAATCTGAGCCTTAGACTGGTCACCTCAGTCTCCTTTCGCTTCCCTCCCCACCAGAACATAATCATCTGACACCTCTAAGAGTCACAAGTCTAGAAGTCACTGTTGGCACAGCTTGGCTGGTGGCCCAGCAGTCTTGACACTGTCCCATCCAGGGAACCCAGAGGTCGGTGTAAGGATTTCACTTAAACACTACTTTTGACCTTTGGGCATTGCAACTATGAAGAAAGGTTTCAAAACCACACAATGTACCGGGGCATAAAAATGGCCTATATCCCTATGGGATACCTGAAAATAACTCCCAGTTTAGCTTTTTGGAATAAAGCAAATGTTTAAAGTAGCCTGAAGTGAAACTTAAATGTTTAATCAGCCCAGCTGCCTGTGAAGCTGGCCTTGGGGCCGGGGGAGGAAGCGGTGGTTTCTCTTTGAAGCCCGGCTGCTGCAAGGCCAGGAGCAGCCGTCCGGCGGGACGCTGCCTCCTCAGCCCGCATGGCCTCCTCTAGAGTGGTGGAGACAGGCAGCGTTGTCCTCTTGCTGCTTTTCTGAAGGTAGAAAAGAAGTAGAAGAGGAAACACAAAAGAACCAGTTGAAAATTTTAGGGCTCTGGATTCAAACATTTTTGTGGCAATTAAATTGTCAAGAAACCAAGCTGCCTGCAGGAGGAACTATGTTGAACACTGAACAAACCAAAGGGAATCGAAGATGGATCTTTTATTTTCTGCTTTGATAAAAAGAAACTGAGGTGCAAGAAATAAGAGAAAAGATGATCAAGTGGGACGAGTTCTCCAACAGGTTGCTTCACTTTATGTTTTCGATAATGAACTACCAGTGAACCCAAAAAGTAGCCCATAATGTCTCTTCCTTCCCTTCTAAGCAACTTACAGCCGAGGAGCTTTGGTCAAACTCTGTGGTCTATAGTGTGTATCAGAAGAGACTCTCCTCCCCCATCCTCTTTCCCAGCTGAAGATTGGCTTCTTATGTCACCAAGAAAACAGAAAAAGAACTTCCATAAATACCCGCCTCTCTGCTTCCAGACCATTACTTCACTCCTGTTACTCTGTATGAATAATCCACACCCTCATGGTATGGATTCCTTTTAACCCCACTTCACCACCAGCTACCACCCTAGTTATCTGCTCCCCTTTACAATAAAACCACTTGAAAGCATTGTTTATACTAGTGTTTTCCAGTAGAAATATAATGAGCCACATCTGTAATTTTGATTTTCCTATTAGCCACATTAAAAAAGTAAAAAGAAACAAGTGAAATTAATTTTAATAAGATTTTATTTAACCCAACATATCCAAAATAGTATCATTTCAACATGTAATTGTTATAAAAATTATTGAGATATTTTACATTCTTTTTTTAAAAGTTCTAATGTGTCACCCTTACAGCACACTTCAATTCAGAGTAGCCACATTTCAAGTGCTCAATAACAACCTATGTCTAGTGTCCCATATTGGACAGTGCAGTTCTGTACTGTTCTGATTTCTCCTCCCATCCTCTCTTGACCACAATCCTTTCAAGTTTTTGCCTTCACCACTCTACTGAAACTGCTCTTGTCCAAGTCTCCAATAATCTCCATTTTGCTTTATCTAGGTCACATCTCAGCCTCATCTTGCCTGACCTACCAGCAACATTGAACCCAGTGGATCACTCTTCCCTGTTTGACCAACTTTCTTTACTTGGCTTCCAGGATACCACACTCTCCTGGCCTTCCTCTTACCTTGTTGGTTGCTGCCCTCAGTCTCCTTTGCCCTCTAAATAATCTCATCTCTCTGCCCTCTAAATAATGTCCCAGTGGAAGGTCCCAGGGTTGAGTCCTTCATCTTCTTCACTTTTCTAGGTACCCTGACTCCTTGATGATCTCATACATCTATTTGTTGACCAATCTCCAGCCTGGATCTCTCTCCTGAGCACCAGCCCCATAATCTCCATCTGGACTCATACATCTCCATATGGATGTCACATGGCATATCAAACTTTACACGTCCAAAAACTGATCTCTTGATCTCTACCTCCCAAACCTTCTTCTCCTGCTGTCTACCCCATCTCAGTATATGGCAACTCCTTGCTCCAGTAGCTCATGGCAAAAGCCTTGGGGGCATCTTTGCTCATCTTTTGCTCATACCCTACATCCAGTCCTTCAACAAATCCTCTGAACTGTATCTTTAAAATATATCCTAATCTGACTATTTCTTTGCATCTTGTCTGTTTTGCTCCTCACAAGAGTTGCCTGCTACATACAAGGTGGTCAATGATAAATAAGTGACCACTTCTTGAACCTTTGAGAAGTAGAAACAGGCTAGTGTTCTACTGGTTTATGCCCAACTGCAGCTGGTGTTAAACACACTACAATAACACCACAGAGCTGGGGAATGGCAACAAGAGAACACCATAGATGTCCCTGGGTAAGGAAGGAGAGATAAAATAGAATGGCTGAATTGTTTTCACTTGCAGCATAACCGGGTGGAATGCCACTCCACTTTGCCACTCCTTATCCACCCAAAGCCACCAACCTAGGCATGCTAATCATTTACTCCCAAGCCTTTCAAGAATCACCATCACTCTCTCTTGCCTGTCCCATGTGCCATCTTCCCTTCTCCCTCAACGTGGTACCAGAGAGGGAAAATCTTTGCAGATTCCTATTTTAATGCTTATACATCAGCTTTGTGCTCAAATAATTTTTTTCTATGTCATTGGATCTAAAATTTTTAAATCAGGTAGTAGAAATCACAAAGTAGGAGATTTGTAGATTTGACATATTAAAATGAAAATTGGCTGTATACATAAAAAACTAATCAGTGTTAAAAATTCCTCAACAAATTGTGAAAAAATGTCACAGAGACTAAGTCAAATGATTAATATTTAAACAAAGCAGTAGGATACAAAAGCAAAATAAATATGTAAATAATACAAATAGTCCTTGAGAGCCAATACGAGCGGTTAGGAAACACGTTGAAAAAGGTATTTGGGCATCCCTAAGGAAACAATTTGAAATATGAAAAATAAAACTTGTATTCAAAAGGTTTAATAGCAAACATATTATTTTTCCAATAATGATAGAATAGTTAAACTGTTATTTATACACTCAGCATTAGAGTCATTAAAAATGATGTTTTGAAAAAAATGATGTTTTGCAAGAATTTATCATGATATTAAAAAATGCTGATCCTACATGAAAACAGTGGGATATTAAATTATATATCTGATAGGATCACAAATTATAAAACAAACAATAACTATACATGGAAAAGGATTAGAAGAAAGGACACCAAAATATTAGTACCTCTAAATAGTGATGCCATGGGCATTATTGATATTTCCTACAATGAACATATATTATTTTTGCTGTGAAAAGAACAGCCTTATTTTTGTAAATAAGTGAAATGGGAAAAATAAACTTCTCATTCCATTGATCCAATTCGCACCTAAGCCCCACTTGTTCACTATTAGGTTTGTATTGATTTAGTAAACACAAATCCTTTTTATTCACTTAATAATAACAACATTTTACTGTCTTAGCAAAATCTAAATTATTTGCAAACGTGTTTCCAAAAAAAATGTAGCACAGAATCCTGGTGAACAAATAAGCAATCATAGCTTCTTGTTGACTTTACAGAATAAGACAGAGTTTAAAGGAATGGGCCCTCCATCCCTCCCTCTTCGTCAAGGAACAAAATAGGGCTTTGGATCCCTGGGGTTTTTCTTCCTTGTAAAGGGACAGTTGAAACATGGCTTGTCCTCTGGAAATTCCAGAAGGAATTTCAGCAATCGAATTCTCAAAAAGATATGGGTCAGAGACTTAAAGAGTAGAGAGGCTGATATGATCCTTATCCAAGAAAGTCAATATAAAACAAAACAAAATTAATGCTATTTTTTTAATCATTGAATATCCAGTCCATATTCAAAATTTCCAAGTTATCTCAAAAATATCTTTTTTACTTTTTGTTTGTTTCAATCAGATCTAAACACTATCTAATTGGATCTGGTTGTTTTCTTTTATATCTAAAAGCGAAATATTCAAAACTACATAAATGCCCAATTATAAAAAAATGCTTAAATAAGTCATGTCATAGCCATGAAAAGAAATTATATACAATCTAAAAAATAATTGATTCGAAAACTATTTGCTGGTATGGGAAAATGCTCTTGAGATCAAATTAAATGATAGAAAAAAATGTCATGCTCTTATTTCCATAGGATAAATTCCTAGATATGGGATCTCTGCGTCAAAGTTATATATGTAATCTCAGCAACAGTGTACAAGAGTGCTTGTTTCCCTTCATTCTCACCAGCACTGGAGATTGCAGGTTTTTAAACAATTTGCTAAGTGAAAAATTATATCTGCCCATTTAAATTTGGATTTTAAGTTGGGGTGAGTACAAAATTCTACACATATTTGTTGGTCATTTGTATCTCTTCTCTGATGGAATGCTTGTTTCTAGACTTCATCTACTCTGCCTTTTTTTTCTATTTAAAAATATTTTTATTACTATATAGAGCTTTATGTGTGTTAGGGATATTAATTTCTTATTTGTTCTCTGTGTCACAAATATTTTCCTTCACTCTCTTGTTTACATTTTAATGATAAAATTTTAAAGTTAATGTAATATCTTTTGACAAACAGAGGTATGAATTATTTAATCAAATACATCTTTCTTTTGCTTCACAGCTTTCCTCACCTGGAGTTTACTCTTAAAAAGTGTTTTTAAATTTCTTCTAATTTTTATAGGTTTACATTTTATATCAAGGTCTTTAGTTTATCCACAATATGGTTTTGTATATGTTAGGAAAGGAAATCTAACAATATTTTCTTCTAAAATATATCAATATCCTAATACAATTTCTTGATGATTCATTATTATCCCACTGATTTGAAATGCCACCATTATCAAACCTTAAACTTACATATATACTTATACTCTGTTCCATTAATTTACCTGCCTTTTCCTCTGCAAGTACCATATCATTTTTATTATAGTAGCTTTAGAGCATGCTAAAATATCTGGGCAAATATCTTTTCGCTATTCTTTTTCAAAAATTTGTTGGCAAGTCTTACACACTTTTTCTTACATCAAGTTTTATAACAAATCTATAGAGTTCCTTAAAAATCCTCATTTCTGTTCAATTGAATAGCATTACATTTGTTTATACATTTGAGAAAGACTGACAAAAACACATGAAAAGGATGTTCTCTTTAGCAAAGTTTATAATAGTAACAAATTTAAGTAGCCCAAAGTTATTATAACCAATAGAGGAATGGTTAAATAAGTTATGGCACATTCACATATGGTAACTAGTCTGCAAAGATGGCCCCCCAATGAACCACACCCCCTGGGATTCACGTTCTTGTCTAGTCCCTTCCCACATTGAATCAAGGCTGGCATGTGTGTCCAATAGAATGTGGCAAAAGTGGGGCTATACAACTTCCAAAATTGGTCTTAAGAAGCTTTGAAAATTGAACCTTGGTCACTGGGAGTACATGCTTTGGGGGAAGCCAGCTGCCATGTAAGAGGTCCAGATACCCTGAGACCTTCCTGCTATGAGACATCCCAATGTACCTACATGGAGAGGCCACATGGAGGCAAAGAAATGCCTGGCTAGTCTCAAGCTGTTCCAGTCATCCTAGCTGAGACATCAAAACCATGTAAATGAAGAAGTCATCTTAGATATTCAACTCAATCAAGCCTTGGATTCCAGTGCCAGCCACCATCTGACTGCAACCTCAGGAGTAACTTCAAATGAGAACCACACAGCCAAGCTTGGTCAACCCACAGAACTGTGAGGAACAAATGAGTTGTTTTAATTCACTAAGGTTTGGAGTGGATGGTGTTGCAGCCACAACAGAAATCGGTACCTGAAACTGGAGTGCTACCATAACAAAAGCTAAAATATGTAACGCTGGCTTTGAATCAGGCAGTGGGCAAAGGCCAGAAGGCCTTGAGAAGACTCTTAATGAAGGCTGAAAAGGCAATTAGCATAATGTTATTGGAGGCTAAAAGAAAGAGGACTAGTGTTACATAATGGTGAAAAGTTTGGCAATATGTCACCCATGATAATGGGGGAAATAGAAAATATTCCTACTGAATTGGTGAATTTGGCTAAAGAATTCCAGGCAGAACACTGAAAGTGTCAAATAGTCTTTTTAGCTATATGATAAAGTACAGATAAAAAGAGATGAGTTAGGAACAGAACTGCTCAGTTTTTTAATAGAATTTAAAGAAAATATAGAGGGCCTAAAATAATCTGTCCAACCAGCAAAAGGGTCTCAAGGCAAGAAATGGCTGCAGGATAAAGATAAAGTAAAAGATGTATCTGTAAGACACTTTGTGAAATGTAATATATATAGATGAAAGTGTAATACACACGCATGTTGTTTGTGTGTGTATATATATACATATATACATACAGACATACATACATACATACATGGTAGATTTTAAATTTTAATTTTATTTACTCTATAAGACATTTATAAATGTTGCTTTTATCCAATTATATGAACCCCAATAAGATTCACAGGCAACGCATAAAATTGTTAAGAGAATAGTACTTAGAGAAATATCACCGGCTTGTACTGAAAGGGACAAAGACAGTTCAAAATGAAAAGAGCCCCTGGGGCTCCAACATTCTACAGTCAGGAAGCAGATTGAGATAGCCACTCAGTTGCAAATAAGGACCATTTCTTATGGATAAGAAAAATGACTCAGACAGCAGAGATAAGAGCCATGGAGAAACATTTCTAGGTAGCAAGACTGGGCCCTAATATAGCAACTGGTAGTATGTGCCTGGCTGAGATTCAGAATTGCTATGGAATAATAACTACTCTATGCCTCCGGTTCTCATCTTTTTCATGTTATCCTATGTCTGTTTTACTATTGCATCTTAAGTGTGGGGGCCACATAACTTGTCTCTTTAGTTAACAGATCTTCAGACTGAGAGGAACCACATACAGAGAGTTGCACTTGAGAAAGAGCACCTGAGGTGCTACATCTGCAGCTGGGCTTATTTAGATAGTAAGATCCTGGACCCTGACTTCAGCCTGTTACTATGATGGGATGAGGCTGTGGGGCAGTCTTAGAAGAGGATGAGTGTATTTTTCACATCATGAGAACTGAACTGTTGTGGCCAGAGGGTAGACTGAAGCACTTGTCTCCAAATGGCTACCAACAATTCTTTTCCTCCTTGTATGCATATGGCACTCCCATATCAAGAGGTAAAATCTTGGGGAGGTTCATTATGCAGTGATAACCAGTACACCATATGATGGAATACTATGAAACATTCAAAAGAATGTTATAGACTTATATGTATCTGGAATAAAGCCTGTGATATAACATGAAGTGAGAAAAAAAGTATTTAATATACATAGCATAATTCCATTTTGATTAAAAGAAATATATCTGCATTCATACATATATTTCTTATATTTATCAACAGAGAGACAGAAACATAGATACATACATAGAAACATAGAAAGATATAGGGTAGGTATATGTATAAACATATCTCTATAAGCAGAGGAAAAATTAGTCAAGACTATACTCCAAACTGCTAATAGTGGTTATTGCTAAGGATTGAATTGGATGGACAGAGGGAGGTGAGACTTTTCTTTCTTTACATGAATTCAAAGAATGGGCTGGGATTGTAGATAATTTTTGCTTTAAAAGATAATATTTATTTAAAAGATATTTAAAAGATAATATTTATTTAAAAGACATTTAAAAGATAATCTTAAATAAAATTTAAATTTAAAACCTACTATATATACATATATATATAAAAACACGTGTGTTTAAATTAAAAATTTAAAAATTACTATATTTATATATAAACGTATGTTTGTGTATACGTATATTTATATGCACATATATACATATATGTATTTTAAGCTTAAAAGAGTACTATTATGCAGAACGCAGGGTGTTCCTTGTCACTTAAGTTATAATAACAATACCAACCATCCTTTAAAAGAAAAAAATCATTTTAGAAAAACGATATTTTCATAATCACAGAAAAACTATATATTCAGTGAAAAAGACTAGAAGATATACAGGCAATTCTGCTATAAGGCCATATAGTCATTCTTGAAAAACCTAACGTTCTACAAAATCAAGCATTGGCAATAATAAGGCTTATCAGTAAAAACACAATCCAGGCAGCCCCCTCAAAACGTATAGAATTTTGTAACAAAAATAATCAAAACAATAAGACAGCTCAGTCTTCTCGGGCATTTGACCCAGCATCACAAATAGATGATCTTTGTCAGCTTTAAATACTGGGACTTATGGACTTATGATTCCTACTTCTAGAGGTAAGTCCTTCAAGGCATTTGCTTGCAATAGAGACGAGTTTCCCTAAAACTTAAAAGTCTATTTAAACTCTATAGAAATTCATTAAAAAATGTATTGGGATTATAAATAATTTTTATTACACTCCTGCTTTGTTTCTTGAAGTATATTGATAAGTCTTTTTATTATTTTAAGAAAGCTCACTCTTGATTTCTTCAAAATGTTAGGGTGCTGGAAAAAAATCTCATATGAACCTATACGACTTCCACCATTATATGGACATAGTCCCCTATTTATCAATCACTTTTGAGCTAACTGGCATTATAGTAACATGTTATGGCAGAACAGACTGTGCCACAAAATGTCAATATTAATTATTCCTGGGAGGTAAAACTACAGGTAATTTTAATTTCTTTTTATGATCTATCCTTACTTTTTAAATTTTACATAATATGTATTATTTTCATAATCAGGAAAAAAAGATTATTTTCTTTTAAAGAATTAGGACTGTCTCTTTCCTTTGTATCTCCTCATACTCATGTAATAGAGACTTAGTCCTTCTGGCCAGTTCCTCTCAAGCAGTGCCTTCAAATGGTTGACCACTTTGGCCTCAGCCAACTTCTTGGTTTTCTTGTAGAATTTACAAACTAATTGAATTTAGGAAATAGTTGAAAAATATTGATCTACGTTAGATATGAGATATAGAATGAAGAATCAAGGTTCAATCTCAGGTCTTCTGAGATTACTTTTACTACAGAAAAACACTTTTGGTGGTCCATGGCAATTTCAGGACCTGTATTTGTGAGGGTGCCCAGCTCCTCCAAGAGCATCAAACTGTGTTGGCCACTTATCCTTCTCAAGAACAGTTTGCTCATTGATCTGTGCCCTGTGCTCCAAGTCTGGAAAAATCAGGCCCTCTGAAAACAAAATCCTTCTATTGGCAAACGTACTCTACTTCTCTTTTTCCAGCTCTGGTTTAGCCACGTCTGAGCGCTACAAGCAGAGTGTAGAATTCTTTCAGTGCCGTGAGTTGGAAGTAGGCAAAGGAGTAGTAGGCTTGGGTAGGGGGGGAAATACTTTTTTAGTAAATATAAGAAAGTTGTCAAATTGCAAGAATTTTGTAAGCCAGCCAAGCAGTAGTTGTTTTCAACCCGTATCCTAGGATATTAATTTAATTCTTCAAAAGATGACTGCTCGATCTCAGCTCCACTTTTCCGAAATAACAGACTTCTTTTTTTTTGGTAAGGAAGATTGGTGCTGAGCTAACATCTGCGCCAATCTTCCTCTACTTTATATATGGTACACCACCACAGCATGGCTTGATGAGTGGTGTGTAGGTCCACACCAGGCATCCAAACCCGCAAACCCCCGGCCAGCGAAACGGAGCGTGTGAACTTAAACCACTATGCCACTGGGCCGGCATCCTCAACTCTTTTCCTAGGTAACTAGGGATAGGTTTACTTTGCTGACCTGAGGACATGGAATATCCCTTTTGAGGTTTGCTCATGTTGACACTTCTAGGAAAATCATCCCATCTGAACATGGTACAGGGATTTTAGCTTAAATAATGCCAGGCTGTGTACTTGAAACCCTGGAACAACCTCCACCTTTGGGTCCAATACCATGAGAGGCCAGGAAGAAGAGTTTATAACCATTGGAACAGATGACTCCATGGGCATAGTCTAATACCCACCATCATCAAACAACAAAGGGTGAGCCCACCTTGCAATCAATCCCATATCAGAACACCATCCCAAGAATATAATCCTTCCTTGTCTATTCCAACTCCAGTACTCCATTTTCCAAAGCCTTTATCCAGGCCCTCTGGAACTGTTGCTCCATTATCATCAAACTTCCATATACTGTCAACCTATTTTCCACCTGCATGACTTTCTCTTGAAGTTACTGTCTCTCCTGCAGCCCTCTCAAGCTGCAGCTGCTATTTTCTCACACTGCATGGATCTGTAGCATCAGCATCCTCTTGCTCCCCATTGCTGTTTCTAGTCTACTAGCCTCTTATCAAAAAAGTTAACTAAATGAATTAAAAATTTTTAAGACTCAATCATTTGTTTATTCCACTCTCTCCACCATCTTGCTGCTGTCTTCTCCTGATCTCCCCAATATTCCCTTTATTCATCAAAGACTTGTGACCTTGATCATAGTTTTCTCTGGCAGGAAACACAAGGTCTCTAGGATCAGAGAACATATATGTATTACCCACAGAGCATCTTAGCACCAGTTCCCTGAGCCTCAGTCCCCATGAGGTGACATAATGAGAGCCAGAAAGAAGTACTCTGTGCATACAGCAAGGTTGCACCACAGGAGATCCCTGAAATTATGAACTCACATAGGATAGCTGGCACATCTGCCCCTCCTCCCTTCTGAAAGGAAAGACAGAGAGAAAGAAAGAGACTTTTACTCTGGAATGTGAACAAATCCTCTCTGGGAATTTGAGGGGCGCTCCCTAGGTCTTTACTACCCAGAAATGAAAGCACATGACTCCATGAGAAATAAGTCTCTAAATCTCTCTGGAGCAATACACCATCTCTAGCTTCTAAGGAATATTTGCCATTCAATCATTCTTTAACCAAGTTTGCCAATGTTCTTTGTTCAGAAATCCCAGACTGTGCAGAAACATAAAAATATTCATGAAGAATTATCTCCCACTGCTATCCTAGAACTTGTCATCACCCCAAACCTCTCTACCACCAAAATCATTAAATCATGTTCCTACTAA
The DNA here is from genome assembly GCF_057802395.1 of Ceratotherium simum simum. NCBI lineage: Eukaryota > Metazoa > Chordata > Mammalia > Perissodactyla > Rhinocerotidae > Ceratotherium > Ceratotherium simum. Next base: position 61,727,673 of record NC_141909.1, on the reverse strand, counting down.
TTCCTTTCCATCCAGCTTGTTGGTTTGACTCCTCAGATTACAAATGTTTTTCAACCTCTTTAGGACCTTCATTCTATTGACCCTTCTACTTCCTCCTAATCTATCAGTCTTCTTTTTCAAATTCCTCCTTTCCAAACTTGAATTCCATGGTACATCATTTCAATAGCATATTTGCCAGTGCCCTAAATTCCCTAGTTTTTAATATTTATATCAGCAGCTGCTAACAAAATGCCAATATTACCTGAACCCAACTATCTTTTTTTTCCTTTGTGTCTGAGCCTAAATAGACAAATATTGCTGGAGAAAGGGACACATAGACAGACTGGCATCATTGTGAAGTTATGAACACCAAAACCAATGTGTCCTTAACACATCTCAGACGGTTCCTATGTGCATCTAAGTCGGTTCTCTCTCCCGCCTTTCAAATGAATATTTCAAACTTTCTCCACTCACCTCAGATCTCTAATTTGCCCTTTTATTCCTCCACCTTCCCTCTCACTCTTAGCAAATGACCTCACTTCCTGCTTCACAAAGAAAATAAAATCCACAAGACAGGAACTCCCACAATGAACTCCTTATATCTACACTCATCCAGTCTTTCACCTCTTCTGTTAGAGTAGAACTACTCCTTCTCCTTTCTAAGACCAATTGCTCCAATTATTACATTGGCCTTTTCAGGAACCTTTCACTCTCTCTTCTTTCTCCTTTATATTCAGCATTCCCTCTCACTGGAATCTTTCCCATTGACATTATACTTACTCAAGTTTCTCCCATCTACAAAGGAAAAAAGAAACCCTTCATATACCTCCTAACCAGTTTTCCCACACTTACTTTTGCTGTCCTCCCAATCTGTTCTCCACCCTGCAGCCTTTGTGGTCTTTTCAAATTAGACCATGGTCACCCCCTCCAACACTGCCCCACTTAAAACTCTTCAGTGGTTTCCCTAGCCCTTTGAATGACAACGTAAACCTTGCATATGCCTTACAAAGCCCTGCTGGCCTGACCTCTGCCCACCATTACAGCTTTATTTTGCACCACTCTCCTCCCTCACTCTCTATGCTACATTTTCACTGCTCTTCTTTTAAAGTTCATCAAACATACCATTCCTCTCTGTCCCCAGGACCCTTGGGGATGGTGCTCCAGTTACTTGCTTTATGCTTCTTTTATATGCCTCACTCCAACCCTGACCAGCTCACCTAGTTCAGAAATTATCTCACTTGGGGAAGACTTCCCAGAACTCCCAAATCAGATAACTCTCCTTCAGAGTAATTGTCTCTGAAATATATTTATCTTTGCGATTATTTGATTAGTAGCTATATCCCTCCACCAAACCATAAACTCCATTAGAGAAGAAGAAAATTCATCATTATTCCCTGAAGCCCAGCCAATCATAGCCAAAGCCCTGAATACATGCTTGAATAAATGAACAAATGAAGACTGGCACAGAAGTACCCTTCATCCACCCAACCCCCATAATCTTAACTAAAGTCTCTATTTGTGAAGAAGACAAATCTTGGTGTTCTAAGGAAGAAGTTGTCATGGCCACACCACTGGTGCTCAGTTCCTAAAACAAACGAGATTATATGCTAAAGGAAGAAGCAGGGCTAAGAGATCCAGTGCTGCCTTCTGTTGATCCTTTGATCATCTTGCTAATCCCCCAAAGGAGGGCACTAACCACAAGGCAAGGTAGTCATCTCCGTTTCTATTATGCTTGGTATGTTCGTTGAGTGACATTTCAATTACAGCCCTCTTGCCCCTGATTGCAGGGGTCTTTTGAGCCTAAGAGAACTCACTCTTAATCCAAGAAACACAATATCATATTCCAGTTTGGTGGTTGAATGTACCAGATGGGTGCATGGCCAAAACATTGCAGGCTTATGAACTCCATGTGCCTATATGCTCACTGGAGAAAACTCCGAGATTTAAGCTTTTGGAAGAGATGACCACAGTAGCTGAGTTTTTAGATATACTTGTATGGAATCTGATTTGCAAGCTGCTTCTTCACCACCAGCATAGAATCAGCCACTCTGGGAAGAACTTCTATGGGAAGGACAGATGCTTCTCATTTCCAAGTGGACTCCTCAGAAGACCTTAGGGTAAGCTAATCATTAGGCAGCTAAAGAATTTTAAAACATTAAATTTAGTGGTGGCAAATAACAACAACAACAATAGTAATAATAGCTACTCATTATGGATCTTCTTCTAGAAGCCTAGTGCTTCATATAAGGTTCACAGTAATCCTATGAGATAGGAAACACCTTTATCATTTTATATATGAGGAAATTGAGCCTTGGGAAGGTAATTTGCCCAAGGTTCCTCAGCTTGTAGGTGAGAAAGCCAGATTTCAAACCCAGATTTGTCTGAATCAAAAACTCTGGATTTTTTTAGAGCTGACATGATGAAGATACCTAAAGTAATGCAGAGCCTATGACTTCCAGAAGGTGCTGTATTTCTCCATAGTCTCCTGATCTACCTCCTGCATCCTTATTTCAGATCCTCAGGTCCTTTCCTCTCTCATCACAAATCCACTTTCACTTGCCTGAAGGAGCAGAAAGATGTCCTAGACAGATGGTGATCTATTTGGGTTTCTTCCATGAAGAATTCCCTGAACTTCACCCTCATCCACACTGAGCTAAGAGGCCCTCTGTTGGGTTTCAAAGCACCTAGAGTCTACTATCATGACACACACTAGCTTGTAATGTTTACCAGTTTGTGGTTCTCTGCTACAGAGCTTCTGAATGGGATAAGCCAAGTCATAGTCACATTTGCATCTCAAGCATTTAGCACTTTATCTGGCAGATAGCTGGTGCTCAAACAAGGTTTTTGGATTAAACTGTATCAAGACACCTCCTTACATCTCCCCAGTTTCTTAAGAATAGACACCACACTTTTTAAAGTAAAAAATAAAAAAAGTAAAATATGTAGAAAAAGGTCTGCAGGGATGCAATGCCTGCCTGAGACAGGCTTAATGAGAGCAACAGAGAATGTACTCCTGACCCCACACCACCAGGCTAACAAGCATCAAATAACAAGCAACAGTGTAGGAATGCTGGAAGAATTATGTAAGTGTGGAAAGAAACTCCCTCTGAAGCATAGTGCAAAGAAAAGACTTAAAGCCGAGAACGGACATTGAGAAAAGGCCTTCTGGAAAACCAGCCTTCACCCTAAACACAAAGTATCACTAGAGGAATTTGAAGTCTACGGTGCCTTGTGGGTAACCATAGCAACAACAATCCCCAATCCCAGCTCAATCCTAATTAGATTGACTCAAAAATCCACCTTAATCCACCTTCTCTAGCAGAGAGAAGTGAGCTTATTTCTAGGCATAAAAACCACTTACTTTAGTATCTACTGTTATACAGAAGGTGTTCAGCTTTTGACAAAAAATTACAAAGCACACAAAAATAAAGCAAGAAAGAACAACACTGTCAAGAGTAAATCAACATAACCAGACTCAGATATGACACAAATGTTGAAACCGTAACACAGGAAATTTAAAATAACTATAATTAATATGTTAAAGGCTCTAATGAGAAACGGAGACAATATTCAGAATCAAACAAGTAATTTCAGTAGACAGAAACTACAAGAGAGATTCAAGTAGAAATGCTAGAAATAAAAAATACAGTAACAGAGATGAAGGATGCCAGTGAGTGATTCATCAGTAGATTCAACATAGTCATGGAAAGAATAGGTAAACCCGAATATAGGTCAGTATAAATTACCCAAATTGAAACACACACACATAAAGAGAGTGAAAAAAGCAGAATGGAACATCCAAGGGATGTAGAACAATGACATATATCTAAGATATGTTTAATATCCTACAAGAAGAGAGAGGGAATAGAGCAGAAGGAACATTTCAAGATATAATGGCCAAAAATTTTCCAAAATTAATGATAGACACCAAACTACAGATCCAAGAAACATAAAGAACATCAAGGAAGATACACACAATACAAAACAAACAAACCTTAGACATATCTTATTCAAACTTCTAAAAAACAAAGAAAGAAGAAGGGGAAAATTTTAAAGGCAGACAAAAATAAAGGATGCATTAAGAGTGATATAAATAAGTGACTGAATAAATAAATAACTGGGGGAGAAGAGACAAACCTCCCTTGCAGAAGATTTCCAAATAATTTATGCAGATACTGCACCCTCAGGGAGGGGGAGCATAACTCTTCATTCCTTAAGCATGGGCTGTGCATACTGACTTCCTTCCAAAGAGTACAGAAAGAGAGGACTTAACTTTACAGTAGAGAAAGCTGACAAACATGACCTCAGCCAGGTGATCAAGGTCAACATCAACAGTGATGAGTCATGTTGATGGTATGTACTCTTGATATGATGTGATGAGAATGGCACGTTATCTCCGCCATATTCCTCCCAAAAACCCATAACTCCAGTCTAATCAGGAGAAAAAAATCAGACAAGTCAAAATTGAGGGAAATTCTAAAAAACACCTCACCAGTACTCATCAAAACTATCAAGGTCATCAAAAACAAAGAAAGTCTGAAAAACTGTCACAGCCAAGAAGATCCTAAGGAGACATGATGACCAAATGTAACATGGTATTCTGGATGGTATCCTAGAACACGAAAAGGACATTAGGTAAAAATTAAGTGTGAATCAAGTATAGAGTTTAGTTCATAATAATTTACCAATATTAATTCACTAATTGTAACAGATGTATCATACTAATAGAAGATATTAATAATAGAGGAAATGGAGTATGGTGTTTATTGGAAAAATAAATAAATGGCAAAAATAAATAAAGAACAGACAGAACAAACAGAAAACAGCAAGCAAGTAGGCAGATTTTAATCCAACCATATCAATAATAACATTAAATATAGTCTCAACACACTAATTAAAAGACAGAGATTTTCAAGTTGGATAAAAAAGCATGACCCAAATATATGCTGTCTACCAGAAACTCACTTTGAATATAAAGACACAGATAAGTTTAAAGTAAAAGGATAGAAAAATATATACCATAGGGGCTGGCCTGGTGGCATAGCAGTTAGGTTGGCCCGCTCCACTTCAGCGGCCCAGGGTTTGCAGGTTCGAATCCCGGGCACAGACTTATGCACTGCTTATCAAGCCATGCTGTGGTGGCATCCCATGTAAAGTAGAGGAAGATGGGCACAGATGTTAGCCCAGGGCCAATCTTCCTGAGCAAAACAGAGAGAGATTGGCAACAGATGTTAGCTCAGGGCTAATCTTTCTCAAAAAAAAAAAATAGATATATATATATTTATATAATATATAATATTATATATAAATATAAAATATTTATATTTGTATGGTATATATACCATACAAATAATCAGAAGAAAAGCTGGCATACTCATATTAATATAAAATGAACTATACTTCAAAAGGAATATTACCAGAGAAAAAGAGAAAAATAATCCCTTGACAAACACATAAAGTCTCCAAGAAGACATAACAATTCTGAACGTGTATTCACTTAACAAGAAGTTTCAAAATTCTTCAATCAAAAATGATGGAACATACACGAAAAATAGAGAAATCCACAACTGTAGTAGAGATTTCAACATTTCTCTTTCTGTAACTAATAGAACAAGTAGACCGAAGTTCTGATCATTACTATCAACCAACTTGACCTCAGTGACATTTGTAGAATATTACACCCAATAATAGTAGAATACACATTCTTTATAAGCGTTACTTGTAATATTCACTAAAATGATTATATACTATTCCATAAGATAAACTTCATCAAATTTAAAAGAAAAGAAATCATTCTAAGAGTGTTGTCTGATCATAATAAAGTTAAATTACAAATTAGTAACATAAAGATATCTGTAAATCCCCAAATATTTGGAAACTAAACAAGTCAACTCTAAATAATGCATGGGTCAAAGAGGAAGTCTCAAGGTCAATTTTAAAATATTTTGGACTGAATGAAAATAAAAAGCAGCATATAAAAATTTGTGGGATGCATCTAAGCATTGCTTAGAGAAAAATGTTAGCATTAAATCCTTTTATGAAAGTCACAAAAATCCTGAATAAGTATTAGCAAATTTTAGGTAGTAATATATAAACATGTATTTTAAAAGATAGTACATCATGACCAAGTAGGATTTATCCCAGAAATGCAAGGCTGGTTCAATATTCAAACATCAATCAATATAATTCATCATATTACAAAGTAGAGAAGAAAATAATATAATCATCTTGATAGAGGCACAAAGTGCATTTTACATATTTCAGCAACCATTTATGATACAAATTTTCAGCAAACTGGGAACAGAAGAGAACTTCCTTAATTTTATAGACTGCATCTACAAAAATCCTACAGCTAACATACTTAATAGTTAAAGATTGAAAGCTTTTCTCAAAAGATCAGAAACAAGGCAAGGATGTCCTCTCTCCACTCATATTCAACATAACATTGTAAATCGTAGCTGATGCAATAAAGAAAGAAAAAGAAATAAAAGGCATACAGACTGGAAAGGAAGAAATCAAACTGTTTCTCTCTGTAGATCAAATGTTTGTCTAAGGAAAAATATGGAATCTACACACAAACATACCAAATGCTCCTAGAACTAATAAGTGAGTTTAGCAAAGTTGTAGGATAAAAAATCAATATACAAAAATCAATTGTATTTCTATATACCAGCAATGAACAATTGGAATTCAAAATATATAAACAGTACCATTTATAGCACTAAAAAAATAAATATTTAGGTATAAACATAAAAAAATACATTCATGAGCCAGCCCTGATGGCCTAGTGGTGAAAGTTCAGCACACTCCACTTCATCGGCCCAGGTTCAGTTCGTGGGCGCAGAACCACATCACTGTCTGTCAGCAGCCATGCTTTGGTGGCAGCTCACATAGAAGAACTGGAAGGACTTACAACTAGAATATACTATGTACTGGGCCTTTGGGGAGGAAAAAAGAGAAAAAGAGGAAGATTGGCAACAGATGTTAGCTCAGAGCAAATCTTTTCCAGAAAAAAATAAAAACACACTGTTATTGCATTAAAAAAAAAATACATGCAGAATATGTATGCTAAAAACTACAAAACACTGATTAAAAAAAACCAAAGTCCTAGATAAGTAGAGATATACCATGTTCATAATTGGAAGATTCAATATTCTTAAGATGTCAATTCTCCCCAAACTGATCTATAGATTCCATGCAAACTCAATCAACATCTTGATATGATTTTGTTTTTGTAAATATCCAATAGAATAGCTAAAACAATTTTGGAGAAAAAGAGAACAAAGTTGGAGGACTCACACTCTCTGTTCCCAAGATTTATTATAAAGATACAGTAAAAAGAACATATGTTCTATATGTGGATAGGTACACAGATCAATGAAATAGAATAGAGTACAGAAAAAGATACACGTAAATATAGCCAACTGATTTTTGACAAAGTTGCAAAGGCAATTCCATGGATAAAGAATAGTCTTTTTAACAGAAATCAAAATATAACGATGTATACCTGAAATTTATATAATGTTATAAACCAATGTTACCTCAATTAAAAAAGAGGAATAGTCTTTTCGCCAAACTGATTTAGAATATATATACACACAAAAAAGAACCTCAACCCATACCCTGCACTTTTTGCAAAAGTAACTCAAAATTGATCATAGTCCTAATGTAAAACATAAAACTAGAAAATTCCTAGACGAAAACAGGATAAATCTATATGACCTTGAGTTAACTAATAAATTCTTAGATATAACATCAAAAGGGCAATCTATAAAAGAAAACTGATTATATTTTATCAAATTAAGAACTTTTGTTCTGTAAAATACTGTAAAGGAATCAAAAAACAAGTCAAATATTAAGAGAAAATATTTACAAATAGCATACCTGACAAAGGACTTGTATCTAGAATATATAAAGAACTCTGAAAACTTAACAATAAGAAAACAATGAAGTTTAAAAATGGATAAAAGCTTTGAAAAGACGCTTCACCAAAAAACATACACAGATGGTAAATAAGCACATGAAAAGATGCTCAACATCATTAGTCATTAGGGAAATGCAAATGAAAACCACAATGAGATACCACCTCTTGCCTACTAAAATGATTTAAACTAAAAAAACAAACGGACAATGCCAAGACTTGTTGAGGATGCAGAGGATCTGGATTACTCTCATACTTTGCTGGTGGGAATGCAAAATGTTATAGCTCCCTTGGAAAACAATTTAGTCATTTCTTATAAAGGTGAATCGACATTTACCATATGACCCAGCAATCTCACTCCCAGGATTCTACTCAAGAGAAGTAAAAACCTGTGTTAACATAAAAACCTGTATGCAAATATTTATAGCTGCTTAATTCATAATCACCAAAAACTGGAGACAGCACGAATGTCCCACGAGTGAGTGGATAAACAGATTGTGGTACATCCATACAATGGTATACTACTCAGCAATAAAAAGGAATAACCTAGTGATACCTGAAACAACATGAATGAATCCCAAATGCATTTTTCTAAGTGAAAGAAGTCAGACCCAAAAGACTACATACTATAGATTCCCTTTATATGACATTCAGGAAAAGGCAAAACTATAGGATAGAGAACAGATGAGTGGTTGCCAGGGATTGGAAGTAAGGAGGAGAATTGACTACAAACACAGAGCATGAAGACATTTTTTGAAGTGATGGAACTCTCTATGTGTTGACTGTGGCAGTAGCTACACAACTCTACATTTGTCAAAACTGTACACCACAAAGAGTGAATTTTATAGTATGCAAATTGAAAAATGAAACAAAAATAAAAGGTCTTTCATTCAAAGGAAAAGATAGAATTGAAGAAAAACTGTCCAACCTCTATAAACCTGGTTACCTTACACAAGGGGTCCTGCCCCCAAGAAAAATTATTGCCCTACCAAGCCATCCCTGGCCACCAATGCCTCAGGCAAGCCATTTAGCTCCGCACTTCACAAAAGCATTTCTGGAAAAAAAAAAGAAAAAGTGCACTTTAAGAGAAAATAATTAAATCAGATATATCCTAACACCCTCTCTCCATGTACTAAGGCCCTGATAACAGACCAGCACTGCAGAATGTTTCAACAAATGTAACTCTTTCCCTCTTCAACAAACCGAGGACTGAAAAGCCTATAAATGTGCTATTTCAGCTGTTTTAAGCAGCTTATCGTGATTTTCTGAGAGTCTGGCCTCAAGACTCTGGATCCCTTCATAATAACATTTAATGCTACCATTATGTAATTGAATCCAGTTTGTCAGTGTAGTGGGAATATCATTAAACTGTAATTCATTTCACTGTCTTCTAGCTTTTAGACCCTCAAGTCCCAGAGTCCAGAACACCAGGAACTTGAAGCAGGGAGCGATCCTAATCCTTTCCCTCCCACCACCCTCCTGGGCCAGGCTGAGTTTTTCCACACGGAAGTGTTATCCATTTCATTATCACCAAGACTCTGAGAAGCTTCAGGTTCTCAGAGCGATCTGCAGGGCTCCTCCTCATCTGTCAGTACCTTCAACTCCCTGATACTGAGTGACACATCCAACTTGCTGAGTCTCAATCTGGGCCCAGAGCATTTTTGTAAATGCAATCATATCAGGAGATGGTACTTTTTACATCAGTTGCCCCCTCAAAATTAAGTACCTGGCACTTTGCCACCTAACATGCAAGTAGCCACATTATTATTAAAACCACATGTTCATTAGCAAGGTTGGCACCAACTCAACCTCCACTGTCCAAAGTTAATGTTATATTCTGTTATAGTCCAGACAAGGGGACACTGTAGGATACAGTTTGGGCAGGAGAACAAACAGTCTTGTTTGATGAAATCTGAGTCTTCAACTGTTAGAAATATGATCCAGTTTCTATCTCGACACATGTCTGCACTGATGTTTCAGAGAGGGACATGTTTTGAAAGAAAATACCATTCTTTCAGTGTTATCTTTGCAAAATTGTATTTAATTCTTTCCACCACTTGCAGGGACAACCAGAGTCCGCTGGCTTCTTGCTGTGCTAATCACTTCATCCCTGGAGATTCATGCAAAAGTGTTTCACTTAATATAAAAGAGTGACTCAGAATCATTGCTTTCAATTAAGAAAGCCTGAGAGAGTTCTGAGAACAGCGTTCTCTTCTTTTAGAAGGCGAGAGGAGGAGGGGTGCTATCACGAGGAGGGAGGGAAGGAAAGAAGAGAGGAGAAAAAGAACATGAGCAGAAAAATGACGTGCATTCAAAATGAAATCACCAATTCCATGCCCTATTTTTCATAAAATTTAATTCAGATTGCACAAGTTCTCACCCTTTCAGAAATTATTTATGTACAATGCGTATTTACTCTTTTGCTCCATCCTGATAGAAACATGCTGGATTTTTAAACACTTTTTATTATTATTATTTATTCTCCTGGGTGTATCTCGCAAATAGGTCAGACAGCTTGGATCTTCCTGTATCCCTTATTGGAGAAGCAAACCCACTTTTTGCATGTGTGCTCAACGAAGCTACCAAAAGCATTTGTTTAAACTCATCAGTTGCATTGCTTTACAAGAGTTTCTTACAGCATAGCATATATTCAAATCCCTTCTTGTTCATACAGGGCAATCATAAAGCAGAATTTTACAAATTTAGAAACCTACATTGTGGAAAATGGATTAAAGTATTTTTATGTTTGCTGCTGGAAATAGTGGCATTGAAGACCAGATTTTTTCCCCCAGATGATCCATGAGGTATTATAATCTTATGAATGGCTAGGTCTATTAAAATAAAATATTTTCCAGAAATCTGAGGATGACCTAACCACACCAGTTTCTCCCTAAAGCAGCCATATTCCAATCAAAAGTAAACAGTACTCTTAGATCAGTGCAAAAGTACAGTCAATAAACTACAGTGGTGAGCAGACCATCCTACCAGGTATCCTGACAAGTAATTATATGGGCTTCCTGAGAAGATGGATCTGAGCCAGTGCTATATTGCCCAAAAGCAGTGCAAGTATTTAGGCCCCAATAAAGCAAGAACACTAAATTATGAGAAAAAAAAACTTTGAAAGAATTTGATATTTAATTTTTTGCAAAAATTATTAATCACATGGAAAAAATTAGAATAAAAGAATATTTTATTTGTATCTTCTACTATCTTTACTTCTTTATAGCCTGTTGTTATTTTTCTTTTGATTTGTGTTGGAGGGGCATGATCTTTATAGTGCTAGAGGTCTTGAAAGGTTTTCCTGCTGCTCTGGTCTGCTTATCTTCCTCACTGAGACCTGAGAGGAAAGGCCCGGACCTATTTAGGAGAGGCCTCCCTCTTCCTGGACTCAGGCACCACCTCCGTATCGGGTCTTCCCAGAGCTCCCAGCACCAACAGATCAAGAAAAAATTTCAGTGATTCACTTCTGTTTTCTAATTCACACAAATTCAATTTAAAACCATCTGAAGATTAAAAAAACAGTCTCCTTCTTTCTGTGTAAGCAAAGGGTTAATGCCGACAATGTTCTAAACGTGTTCATTTATGCATGTGCTTGCATGTCTAGTTGGAACGCTCTGCCCATGCTCATTTTCCGTATGACCTTTTACAAGTAGCTAAGAAAGACGTCCATTGTTTCCTTGCATCTAGTGGGTTTAAAAACATAGTAGTCTCCACAACTGAAAAGGCAAATTAGAGAAGGAATGCCCAAAGCAAAGATAAAGTATTTTCCCCCAAGAAAAGCCATGTGTCAAGTCAGTCACAAGATAGTGATTGACTTAAAAATTGTACCCATATCTGTGAGATTAGATAGTTCTAAAATATAGCTTGTATGCTTTCTTAAACCCCCATTCAGGTCCTGACGCACTCTTCCTATACCATGTAATTTTTCCTTTCAAGCAAAAATGGGGCTATGTGTCATTCATGTGGACCTTCCTGGCTGAGCTAGCATCAAAGCACACTTCATTTACTATATATATATGTGTGTGTGTATAAATATATATATGATATTTGTAAGTATTGTATTATAGAGAGAGAGATATGATATATATATTATCCCAGTTGATGAGAGGTAGGCTCTGATAAGCAAGCATGTTCTGACTTGGCACACAAACTAATTCTGGTAGCTAGTCTCCAAAGATGGCCCCAAACAGTTCTACTCTTCCTTGTATATGCCGGCTGCTGCTCTCATCAAGAAATGGAGCATATTTCTATTCCCCTTGAATCTTGGCTGGCGCTGTGACTGCTTTGACCAATAGAATGTGGGAGAATGTTCTGCGACTTTCAAGCCCAGCCATTAAGAGGGTCTGGCAGCTTCCACTTCCTTACAGAAACCTTGAGTTGCCATGCTAGAAGTCCAGGACACCCTTCTGGAGAGAGTGGTTATGGGGACAGGCTCTAAAAGCTGAGACAGCAGGTGAGGAGAGAGGCAACATGGAGGAGCTCTGAGGACTGAGGAATCCAGTGCCAGCCACAGCTGCAGCTCGCATCTTGTGAGACTGCATGAGAAACGCCAAACAAGAGTAGAAGAACCACCCAGTAGAGGAACCACGAGATATAATAAAACAGTTGTTTTAAGCCCTGAAGTTTTGGGGTGGTTTCTTATGCAGTAATGGATAAATCAAACAGTATTCTTTCAAGCGGCAGTTTTTGTCTATTTTGGTAAAATGACAGCTTCAAATTTTAAATAGAACACAACTTAAAAGATAAGCATTTGTTGTTTGTTTTTTGGTTTTGGGGTTTTTTTGGATGAGTGGAAATTGAACATCAAATAGTTCTCACACAATAATATTTGAATGAGCTAAGTAGAAACATCTAAATTAAATTACTTTAAAAATACAAATGATTTGTCAAATAAGAGAGAAAGTATTTGGCACAGTGTATTTAGGACTTTAGCAATTCCAAAAGCATTTTGAGGAAGTTCTCATAGGCTTGTTTAACACCTTCTACACCTAAAATCTGACCAGTGTTTCAAGAAAAGAGACATTCCCTAATTTTTCTAAAACTATTTTATCATAGAAAATTTTAAACATATTCAAACTTAGAATAGCATAATAAACCCCCATGTAGCCAATACTCAGTTTCAACAATCAACTCACGGCCACTTTTGTTTCATCCATACCCCAAGCCACTCCCCCCTCCCCTGATTATTTGAAGCACATCCAAGAAAACATATCATTTCACCCACAAATATTTCTGAGGATTCTTAGATAAAAGATAGAGATTCATCTTTAAAACAAATCTGCAGTACTGTACCATTATCATACCAAAAAAATGTTTAACAGTGATTTCTTAATAGTATCAAATATCCTATTAGTGTTTGGAGGAGTTTTGTTTTGTTTCGTTTTCTGTAATTGAGATTCAAATAAGAGCCATACATTGTTATTGGTTGACATGTTTCTTTAATCTATGTTTCTTTGGGCCTGCCCCATGGCTTAGCAGTTAAGTGCGCGCGCTCCGCTACTGGTGGCCCGGGGTTCAGATCCCGGGCGTGCAGCAACGCACCACTTCTCCAGCCATGCTGAGGCCGCGTCCCACATACAGCAACTAGAAGGCTGTGCAACTATGACATACAACTATCTACTGGGGCTTTGGGGGGAAAAAAAAAAGGAGGAGGATTGGCAATAGATGTTAGCTCAGAGCCAGTCTTCCTCAGCAAAAAGAGGAGGATTAGCATGGATGTTAGCTCAGGGCTGATCTTCCTCACAAAAAAATAAATAAATAAACTGTTTAAAAAAAAAAAAAATCTATGTTTCTTCTCTCCTTTTTCCTTTGCAATTTTTTTTTTTTTTTTTTGGGTGAGAAAGATTGCCCTAAGCTAACATCCATTGCCAGTCCTCCTCTTTTTGCTGAGGAAGACTGGCCCTGGGCTAACATCCATGCCCATCTTCCTCCACTTTATACGGGATGCTGCCACAGCATGGCCTGACAAGTGGTGCAACGATCTGCGCCAGGGATCCGAACCCTCAAACCCTGGGCCACAGAATCGGAGTGCGCCAACTTAACTGCTACGCCGCCGGGCCAGCTCCCCCATCCAGTATTCTTAAGAAAAAAAAGGCAGGGGCAGGGTGGGGGTGGGGGGATGATTGTTCTTATTTCTTTGCATTGAAAAGATGGTGGTATTTTTTGAGCATGTTGAGATAAATTTCAATTTAAGACTACTGCACTTTTACTTAACCTCTTTCATCTTACATTTGTACATTTTCCCAGCTCCAAATTCCAGCTCTTAATGACACTCAGAATATGTTGTTAAACTTCGGTTTTAATCAACCTGCTAGCTAAGTGCTATCTCAATGTAATTTTAACTTGCAATTCTCTCACTACACATGAGATTGTGTATCTCTTCATATAGCCAAGGCTCTTTGCTTTTCTTTTTCTGTGAATTGTCTATCTCTAGCTGATTTTTCTGTAGGGTTATTGGTCTTCTACCCTTCTGTTTTCAGAAGCTCATTTTATATAAAGGATATAACCTTTTGTCCATGACATAAATTTCAAATATTTTTTCTATGTTTGTCATTTGTCTTTTTGATTTTCTTATGGTAGATTTTTTTCTGCCAGGCAAAATTTGCTTGTATTTCTGTTACCAGGTGTATCAATATTTTCTATTATTGCTTCTGAGTTTTGTGTCATAGGAAATTTTCTCTACTATATTTTCTTCTGGTACTTGTAGGGTATCATTTTCTACATTTAAATCTCTGATACACTTGAAGTTTTGTTTGATGTGCAGTGTGAAGAATAGATCCAATTTTATCTTTTTGCATAAAGCTGTCCAGTTTTCCCAACAATACTTTTTAAAAATCCATCTCTTTCCTCACTGATTTGCATATGTAATTGAATCTATTTTAGATTTTCTATTCTGATACATCAGTCTGACTGTTTATTCATGTACACAAAGCACTCTCTTTTCACCATATAGGCTTTATAATGTGTTTTATTATCAGTTGGTGCTAGCTCCATTCTCTATTTTGGTTCTGCTGTTCTTGCTTGTTTGTTAAACCAAATGAACTTTTTAATCAGCTTGTCTAATTAATTACAAAAAATAGAAAACCTGATCACATTAAATGTATAAACTAATTTAAGGAATCTTGACAATTTTATAATGTTGAATCATCCTATCCATGAACATAGTATGCCTTTCCCTTTGTTTAAATTTACTTCTGTATTTTGGGGGAATACATATAGTTTCCTTCACACGGTTTTTTAATATGTCTTTTTAAATATACACCTAAGTGTTTTCTTCTACTTTATTTTGTTTCTTTTCATTTCATTCCATTTTATTTTATTATTTTATTTTATTGGCTACTGTAAATGGAGTCTTCTTTTTCATTATATATATTAAACAGTCTTTGTTTTTATGTATAAAAGCTGCTTACTTTTGTATGCTGATATTATAATCTGACACTCCGTGAAATTCTTTTATTATTTATGGTAGCTTTTCAATCGATACTTTTGAGATTTCCAGACATTCAATCCCATCTAATCTATAAATCAAGATACTTTTGCCTTTTCTTTTCCAATTTCTTACTACTAATTGCCTTCTTTCACTAATTGCATTGGCTGATACCTCCAACACAATGTTAAATGGGGGTGGAGATAGTGGGCATCCTTGACTTGTTCCTGACTTGGACTTTAGAAGGAAACACACTAGTATTTCTCCATTAAGTAAGAGGCTTTAACCCTGAGGTACATTATCATGTTTTTAAAATATCCATGATTCCTATTTTGCTGAATGTTACATAACATGAAAGGACATTGAATTTTGTCAAATACCTTTTCTGCACCTACAGAGATAATTCTAACTTTTTTCCTTACTTCTTTGAATTTCCTAATATTGAATAAACTTTGTATTCCTGCAGTAAACCCCATAGGGTAATGATGTATTATTTTTTAATATGCTGTTAAATTGTTTGCTAATATTTTATTTAAGAGTTTTTTAATCACTATATGTGAGATTATTTGGTAATTTTCTCTTTTTGGTGCAGCCTTTGGCCAGGTTTCGGGGTCAATATTATCTCACTTTTTAAAACAAATTTGAAAATCTTCCTTCTTTTCCTATGTCTTGGCTTAGTTTTATTAGAATTGGGATTATCTTATACTAGAAAGTTTTTGTAGTTTCGTTGTGAACCTTTAAGAGCCTAGTGCTTCTTTGTAGGAGAGTTCTTAATCTACTTTTCTATTTCTTCTACAATTGATCTTTTTTTTTCCTGAGGAAGATTTACCCTGAGCTAACATCCATTGTCAATCTTCCTCTTTTTGTGCTTGAGGAAATTGGCTTGCATGCCAATTTCCCTCTATTTTGTATGTGGGTCACTGCCACAGCATGGCAGACCAGTGGTGTAGGTCCACACCCAGGATCTGAATCTGCAAACTCAGGCCACTGAAGCAGAGCAATCTGAACTTAACCACTATGCCATGGGGCCAGCCCCCGATCATTTTATTCTCTTGGTCTCTATTGGGGTCAATTCTACTGTATCATATTTTCTTAAAAGTTATACCTTTTCATCTAGGTTTTCAAATTTATGTGCACAGAATATGCAAAATAGTCTATGATTAATAAATTTTCTCTGGTTAGTTTTTTCTACTTTGTCATCTCTGATTTTGTGTATTTGTGCTTTGTTTCATTTCTTTCTTGATTAGATTAGCTAGTGGCTTGTCTATTTTGTTGATTTTTTTAATCAAAATTTTTTTTCTTTAGTGAGCTGTTCTTTTTTCTGGTTTCTATCTAATTTCTGTCTTCATCATTATTAATTATCTCTTTCCCTCTTTTGTTGCTGTTTTAATTTGGATTTTTCATTTATTTATTTTCTCTTTCATTTTTTATCATTGTAGGTATTTTTAAGGCTATAAAATTTCCTTTGATAACTGCTTTGACTGTATTCCATAGAAACTAAGTCACGTTTTCATTATCCTTATTTTCAAAGATTTTTCCAACTTAGTTTCTTATCCCCCTTTTGACTTGAAAGTTAATTAACAGCTTTCTTTGGTTGTTTTGCTAATTTCTATTTTATTGCACTGTGGTCAGAGAATGTTATTTGTAATTTTTCTATTCTTTGGAATTGATTGAGGTTTTCTTTGTTGCTTAGAGATCATAAATTTTTGTAAATGTTTCATATGTATGTATAAAAAAAGTGTATTTTCCATTATCTGGATTCAGAATTGAATATTTATCTATAAACTGTATCTTAATGATTATGTCATTTAGATAATCTATATTCTTATTAATATTTTTATTAACTTGATCTATATTAAATTGAGAGAAATGTGTTAAAACCACCTATTATTGGTATATTTTTGTTTCCTTCTTGCTGTGTTTTATGAATTTCATTGCTGTATTATTGCAAATGTAAACATTAATAACTATTATATTTTCATTGTGGATTATAGCCTTAGTATTTCTTTTTCTCTTTCAGTGCTTTTATGTCTGAACTCTACCTTGTCAAACTTCAAGATAAGAAGCCCTACTTTCCTTTTACATCTTTGTTCACCTTCTGAATATCTTTTTTTAGGTATATCACTTGTATACAACATGGTATTAGAGTTTGCTTTGCTAGACAATTTCACTCACTTTTTAAATTTTAATAAGTGAGTTAAGCCCATTTACATTTGCTGTTATATTCAATGTATTTGGTTTCAATTTATCATATTGTTGTGTGTGTGTGTGTGTGTGCGCGTGTGTGCATGTACTATATATTCAGTCTTTCAATATGTGGTTCTTTTATTTTCACCTATCTCTTTTTTTTCTGGTATATATTTTGATATTTAGGAAGGTTTATATTTTTGTTCTAATGATTACTTTTATACTAATATCCTTAGTTTTCCCTCAACCTACATATTTTTTTGCTATTGTCTATTGGTTCCCTATTATACACATGATTTTAATTAGCCAGTAAATACTTCTCTCATTCTTTCCACTTCTCTAGTATCTAACTTGAAATAATGTCCTTTTATTCCTAATTTTACCTACAAGGCAATAAGTGAACTTATTTTACTTATGTTAATAATTTCCTGACCATCTCTCAAATTCTTTATAATTGTCCTTATCTACATTGTCAGAGCATTCTCTGACAATTCTCATTGTCTAGCCATTCTCTATTATAAAATGTCTACTTTATAAATATTACATAATCTTAATTCATTGGATAAATACATATTAAATGCTCTCAATCCAGTCCCTCCAGTCCTTTTAGTTGCCTGAAGCTTGTTTTTTAGTAGAATCTTCATGAAGTCTCAAGGGAACGATATTCCAAGAGATTTTTGCCTAGTCATAACAGTTTGTCTACAACCTTTATAGTTAAATGCCAGTTTGACAAGTTATAATATCTTCGGCTCATATTTCAATACTTGACTTTCTTAAATATGTTACAATAAAGTTTTGCTGTTGAAAAGTCTTACACAATCTGATTCCCCCTCCTGGAATCAGTTGCTCTTCTCAGAGACCACTGAGCTTTCTAGTGAGAAGTACCGGTTATTGGGAGGTTCCCCAGCACTTAGGCCCATCATAAGTCTCAATTCTTTCCCTCTGCTTCTCACACAGTTTTGGTGATAACACTCAAGTCTTCTTTCTGTCAGGGTTTTGTCTCCACATGCACATACATTAGGACCTGTGTTTTGTTGTAGATTTCATCTGTGCAGTTTTGGTTTTGCTACTCTGCCTATGTTTATTGGAGGATTAGGGATAATCATAAACTATATTGCCACTGCTGCCATATTCCCAGAATTCTTATTTCCTAATTTCTTATGGAACAGCGATTGAAAATAAAGTCACTTTTCTTCTATATAGATCACATCTCACCTATACATCTATGGGATAGCTAAGGAATGATAAAAGCCTAGAAGACAGTAAAAATTTAAATAAAACCTGCTTTGCTCCAGTACCTGCAAGGACTGTGAGCTAATTTTCTAGGTATTTTTGGATATTCCAGGT
Source organism: Ceratotherium simum simum (assembly GCF_057802395.1). Lineage (NCBI taxonomy): Eukaryota > Metazoa > Chordata > Mammalia > Perissodactyla > Rhinocerotidae > Ceratotherium > Ceratotherium simum. The sequence continues at coordinate 61,708,813 of NC_141909.1, read as the reverse complement.
ACAGAGACACATACTAAGTAGGGGCTCAATGAATGCTAATGGTATTAAATTTTTTAGTTTTCTATATGACCATTCTTTTTAATTTCTTTAGACTTTCTCTAACTCCGCCATCTCGCCATTTTGTCATAGAACCGCAACTTTTTCCAGCATACAACATGAGATAGTCTATCCAGCCATTAGTAATAGTTTCTCATAAATAGAATACCCTTTAGATTTGTTGTAGGATTGAATGAGTTAATGTATATAATGTACTTAGAACAGTTAATAAAAGTTGTACCTGGCACATGGTAAATACTACATAAATGCTACCTACTGTTATTATGAAAATGTTTCTCATTTGCATTGTTTTTATCAAGGGAATCCATGTTCCAGCCCTTCCCCACTTGGACTGCTACGATAGTGTTGGATAAGGAGCGGACTGTGTTACACAGAATACTACTTCTGTGTAATATTAAGAGACATTGTGTTCAAAACTAGTTCTATTGTCAAAAAAATTAGAAAACTCTAGATCAAAGGAAGATAAGATCTCCCCAGCCCACTGTAGTTCTCTGACAATGAATCAAAAGCACTTCTCTGTCATTATGTTCACCCCCCTCTCTTTCACTTTCTTCCTCCCCACCATGCTGGCCAAGAATTATCTACATTTGGAGTTTACTCTCAAAGATACCATACCCAAACATAGTATTTACCTCAGATGTAAACTTAAACATATTTCTCTTTGCCTCAAAGGAAAAAGTAGACAGAAGGGACACAGAAGGAGATCTCTGGTTGAGTTGTTTTTAAAAAATGGAATTTACTTGTACTGATGTCTGTAATTTACTTCAAAACATTCCATATAATCAATGTAATATAATGTTTGACCAGTTAAAGCTTTAATTCTAAGGATGGTTAGCTACTATGATATCCATAATGTATAGTTCATGTGTGGTCACCTACATTACATCAGAAAAGGCCATGCTCCAGAGTATCTATTACAAGTCTGTTAGCTACCAGCATCTCAAGAAACAAGTTACTTTACTAATTAGCATCCTGAATGTCAAAAGTGGGTTTTAGTGGTTAAACTAGTGACTAGCTATTGAGCATGATGAATATTAGAAATGGGCTCTTGTTGGTAAAATTATAAGTACCAAGATATGTGAACTGTCCAAAACAGTTGAGAAACACTCTTGCATGAACAGCTTGAAAATCCAAAGAATCGTGCAACCTGAATGATTAGAAATGATGCCTGATTCCAAACATTGGTTTAAGAAGATTTCTGATTTCATGATGCCTACTGGAGGGCACAAAATCCTGACTCTGGAATATCATGCTTGGAGTAAATCTTTCATACAAGACATGGTCAGAGTGCCAAAAAGGAAAGAGAGCTTAGACTTCATCAAACTTCCAGAACAGGTTACATGAACTATTTTGTGCTTGCTTGCTAATGAATGATAGTACAATAAAAGCATGGGGGAAGAATCTCTTTTGAAACTTATTTTTTTTATAGCCATGCAGGAAGTTTGTGGGGGAGTAGCTAATCCTAGCCACCTCAGATTTCTTTGGTAGCTGCTACTACCTACCAAAAACAAACATGTCAAAACACTAAAAATTATGCATTAATCAAATTACTACTTTTGGAAGTGGTGAGTTGCCTGTTATTCAGGAATTTGAGAACACACTGAATCTTGACAGAGTTTTGATCACTAGAAAGATATCAACCGGACAGCTGTCAAAGTGCCTTTTTTTAAATAAAATAGACTGTATTTTTTAGAGTAATTTTAGATTTACAGAATAATTGAAAGATAGTATAGAGAGTTCCCATATGCCCCATATCCAGTTCCCCCCGTTATTAACATCTTACATTAGTATGATAAATTCATTACAATTAATGAACCAGTTATTAATATTAATTAATAATAACCATTATTAATAACTTAAGTTCACGGTCTATTTAGATTTCCTTAGTTTTTACCTAATGCTCTTTTTCTGTTCCAGAATATCATCTAGGATTCCCTGTTACATATAGTTGTCTTGTGCTTTCAGGCTCCTCTTTGCTGTGGTGGTTTCTCAGACATTCCTTGTTTTTGATGATCTTGACAGTCTTGAGGAGAACTGGTCAGGTATTTTGTAGGATGCCCCACTATTGGTATTTGTGTGTGGTTTTTCTCAAGGTAAGACTGGGGCTATGAGATTTTAAGAGGAAGACTACAGAGGCAACGTGCCATCATTATCACATCATATCAAGGATCCATACCGTCAATATGATTTATGACTGTCAACGTTGGCCTTGATCACCTGGCTGAGATAGTATTTGTCAGGTTTCTCCACTGTAAAGTTTCTCCTCCTTCCTCTTCCCACTCTCCGTTTCCATACTGTACACTTTGGAAGAAAGTCACTACGTGCAGCTCATACCTAAGGAATGGGAGTTATGCTCCCTCTCTTTGCGGGGGAGGGGGCAGAATATCTACATCAACTATTTGGAATTCTTCTCCATGGGGCCAAAGTGCCTTTTAACTTGAGCTTTTATGATACTGTGAATTAGCTTTAGGAATCCCATCACCTCCACAGATATTCTTCCTGGTTTTAAATGATTTCAAATATTTTCTAAGTCTCCTAGGTAATCATCAGCACACATACAGATTTCATATTTCTCCAATTACCTCAACTGTCAGACAAAATATTAAAAAGTCAAAGAAATGGCTAATAGTTTAACAATGTAAACCCCACCCTTCCTATTAGTGATTTCCTGGCTGTGAGGACAGCATCCTTACTCAAGGATATACATGGAGTACCCTCCAAAAAACAATCAGAATCCGGGGAAAACAATTTCGTAACACTCTTGCTTGCTACTGCAAGGCAATACAAGCCATCCAAAGACATAAAAATAGAAAGAAATCAGCAAGTGCTATTTTCTTTTGTTTTTGTGTTAGGAACAAGAATTCAACTATGATAACTCCATAAATTTCCAGCACTTAAGAAAACATAGTAAACTACTAATCTGGAGGCAGAAATCCAGTACTTAAACATAGAGACACAAGCCTGCACAATAACTTGATGTTCTATAAATATTTCTCCCCTCTTGCATCAGGACTGTCAGATGAGGGCTCTCCATGAGATCAGTACAGAAAAGGTCAAAAGTCAAGAGTCCAATCATGAATTCCCAAGGGAGAAGACAAGATTCTGGAAGGTTTGGAGTTTCCAGATGTCTGTTCCATGCCAAAAAGACACCAGAAGCAAGAGGAGGAAGTCTGAATAAGCAGAAGAATGTTATTTTCAGAGAAATGATTATTTTAGACCTGAACATTAAATATTCCCATTCCCCTGGAGAAAAGGCTAAAGTAAAGTTAAAATAATTCTTTATGGTCTCAAAAGTGTATTCATGCACAGATCATTCATTATCAGGCATGGGTGGCTGGATAAGCCTAAGATAAAGAAGATAGTTATTATGCTTTCATTTACCTGTTTTTAAAGTACTTCTTGTCCTCCTGTCTTCTAAAGTGAGGATAGAAAGAATATTTATAAAAAAGATTGAATACTTTATCCAAAAATGGAAAAATTATGATATATTTAACAATACCTGTGTGTGTGCATGTATTGACAGTAAATGGGTCTTTATTGTCTTAGATAAGTTCAGGTATGGCAGTGATGGTATTATAATAATAATAGTATTTTCATTTGTTAGCACTTTACAATTGGAAAAGTATTTTGACATTTATTATATGGATATTTCAACCCTACAGATCATAAAAGGATGTTATTGTTATTCTCATTTTACAGATGAGGAGTCAGGCTTGATGAGGTTCAGTGACTTGTTCAAGGTTTCAGAGTTGGAACCCCAGCTCAACAGGAACCCAATCTTTGAATTTCTGACCCTGAGACTTTTCCACTGCACCACGCTGCTTTTCCTTGTAAGTGTATATATGTGTATTGTCCCAGTCAAAAGTTTGGTCTTCTTTCTGCTGAAATGTTGAACCTGGTTCATTAAAACATAAGTGAATATATATATGTGTGTGTGTGTATACGTATACACACACACACACGCCTCCCTTTAATGTATTATGATATTCCTTCCCCAAAACCATTAAGAATCATTGCATCTACTCTATATCAGCCAAAATTTTGACAACCTTTACTTTAAGTAGCTTATATAAAGAAAATGAAAGTTTTTCAAACATAAATAATATAATATCAAAAATGCTTCTTTAAAGATACACTATCCCCCAACCCCCATATTCTGTTATGACTTTGGGGAGGATTCTGAACTTCCCCTCCATTACTTCTACCAATGAACCTAAGTTTCCTCCTACTGACTAAGGAAAAATAAAATTGAAAGTAGAGGTCACTTACGTGAATATGTACCTGTCATCTGTGCTTAGTTTGACACATTAAAAGGGATGCCAAGAAACACCAAAATAGAGCAAACATTCTTTATTAAGGCATGTCAAAAACTCCTCAATCCACAAACTTGTTTTCCAAAATATCTAGAAGTCAGGAATGTTTGTATCATGCAAATTATGGTGAGAATTAAAGTAATTTTCCAGATAATTTAAATTCAAAAGCTTCCTTCCCCTCATTTTGCTGTGGCATTTTGGCCCAAATTAGCCAGGTGGTTGCCTCCTTCTGCACCTGACTTTGGAACCTGAGGAGCCCCTACCTTTGTAAGTAATGATGCATATCAGCACTGAGCTCAGAACCACGTTTCTGACTAAATCAGCACAGACTTACCCAACATAAATGCTTAAAGTAGTTCCTTCCCAGAAAAAAACAATCTGTCACTCTCTCCAGCTTTCTAACCCAGTCATCAGAAAAATTTAAGGTGAAAAATACCTTATTAGGTCATCTTGTCCATAACCTTACAAGCATAAGAACACTTCCTGTGACATACTCCTTGTATTTTGCCTGAGCTTACATGACTCCAACAACAGAGATCCCACTTCGTCCATGGGGACTCTGCTCCACAACTCAACATACCTCACAGTCAGTATTTGCTGAGCACTGTTGACAATTTTCTCCATTTCTCATCATGACATTTTTGTCCGAATTTCCTGAGCATCTTTACTATGATTTATATTTCTTCATTGTTCTCAGCTGGACAATAACAACAGCTAATAATTAATGAGCATTTACTTTGGAGCTAGCATTTTCAAAGTACTTTACATATATTAAAGCCTTTAATCCTCACAATGACCCCATTGGGTGGCTGGGTACAATTATCAGTCCCATTTTACAGATAGTGAAGTTGAGGCACAGGAAGATTAAGGCTGCACAGTTAGTAGGAGGCAAATTCAGGGGCTGGAGCCCCACAGCCCAGCTCCAGAGAGCATGCTGTAACAAACCACAGCCCTGCACTGTGTCAACAGGGTCCGTTGTCTGTTTGGCTCATCTGGAAACCACAGGTGTAGTTTTTCCTTACAAGTGAATGCCTCTATCATCTTCTGTTGCAGGAAGCATAAAGATCATCCTTCAGTTCATTCTACTGTCTAATACGTAGAAGACTGGTCTTGTCAACTGAATCTTCTTTATTCATGCCATAGTTTAAAATCCGGTCTTCTGAGCATAATTTTCAGAAAGCCTCCCCTAAAATAATGATATAACAAAACAGCCATATTTCTTCTTTATCCCAGCTCCTCAAGAAAATTACCTGATAGGCCACTTGGCCACTGTGATTATTTCCCCAAAGCCTGTCAAGGCCAGAAGGTACCTTTATTTTTCCCATTAAGCCTTATTTTTAAGAACTTTATTCAAAGTCATGGTTCTCTTTGTCTCTTTTCTGAAGTTTTCCATGTTAATAATAATAATAACTAGCATCAACTCAAACTTACAATGTTCCAGACACTCTTCCAACTCCTTTACAGGAATTATAAACTCTACAACCCTATGAGATAGACATTACTATAATAATACATATTTTATATATGAAAACTTAAGCACAGAGCGTTAAACAACGTGCCAAAAGTCACACAGCCAGTAATAGGCAGACCACTATCTTCTACATTAATACCTGGGGCTCCACCAACATACTTCTCACTAACTCTTTATTTCCTGCAGCAGGGATGGTAGTACTCACCAAATGTTCCATATGCTCCTCTACACTTCCAGGTGCCTTGCAGTTAGTTATAGTTATAATTAAAATAGTTACAATCAACAGAATATGAGAGAAAAGAATGTGTGAAAATAAGCGCCGTTTTGCTGATGCATCTATGTGTTGTGATAGTGGTATCAGATGATGGAGGGAGCCTGGACCCCAGAGCCTCTGCCTGAAGGAGAAGTGTCCTGAGGGTTGCTTGACCTGCACTGGACTTTATGTGGCAAGAAATGAGCCTTTATTGTATTAAAACATGGAATGTAGACATTTATCTTATTAGTGCAATGTAACATGGTAACATAATATTACTCTAGTATATTGATATTCCTCTTCTTCCTATTTCTCTGCCAGCTATAATCTTATTTCTGGGCTTTTGGTTGTCGGAATCTAATTGTATTGGGAAGGAAGAGATTTAAAGAATTTTTAGTTCTATCATCCATCAATAGGACCATTGATTTAATGAAAATGGAAGAAATCTCTTAAAATGTTGGTCTTACCTATGGATAGTAATATTTGTATGAATACCTAATCCCTAACTCCTGTTAATACTATTTTATTAACCAATTCATAAAAGCTTCCAATAAATTAACATCTCATGTTCAAAACTCCAATGTCTTTATTCAACAAATCATGTTTTAAGCACTGACCATAGACATTGAGTTCAAAGTAGAAAGAATAGTCAAGGAAGAAAGAAAGCATGGAGTAGAGTTTTGCTTTGAATTACAGAGTATGAAAGTTCTGTAGAGTATGAAAAGTTCCATAAAGCCAAAATAGAGAGGTTCTTGCACACAGGATAGGAAATTTGGACCTTTTTTAATAAGCAGTGAGGACCACTGAAGGTTTTTGAGCAGGAGAGTATAAAAGCTGTGCTTCAAAAACCCTAACCTGACAGCTAAGCATAAAATAAATTAGGCAGGAAGACTGGAGGCTGAGAGTCCAGTGGAGAAGTTATTGCTAGTCTGAGATCAGGAATAAGGGAGTAGTGAGAGGAGGCATGCCTTGCAGAGATATTACAGAATAGAAAATCAACAGGATTTTGATGTACATTCAGATGTGGGCAACAGAGTAAAAAGGAAGGTGCCAAGATCCCCTTGAGATTTAGAACCTGGAAGATAGACAAGATGTTGTTCCATGAGTACACAAAGGAACACAAGAAGAGAAGCAAGTTTGGGAGAAAAAAACCATGTATTCAGCTGTATCAACCTATCAAGTCATTCAATGTGTATTCTAATACGCTACATCTCACTAGAAAGTTAGAAAGCTTCCTTTAGACATGTCTCTGCATTGTCTCCTCAGAAAAGTTATTGTTTGTTGTTTTTCTCTCTTCCTGGAATTCACTCTCTCTTCTGTTCTAATAAGCTCTCTTATCAGTCAGGGCCTAAGTCCAGTGGCAACTCCTCCCTACAGCCAACACTAACCCCACATCCCCTCCCTCCATGGCACTTATTGTCAGTGCTCCTCCTACTGGCACTTAACCATTCATGCGCCAGGCGTATAGATTGCAAGAATCCAGAAGACAGAAAAATATACGTTTCCTTTTATGCCTTAACCTCATCATAATTGTGTCATGATTATGTGCATGTATAGAGAGAGAGGAAACCGTTGCTGTGATGGGGGGAGGGGTTGCTTATTATTTTTACTCTGGCGTTCTTATGCCTATTAAAATACATATCCAATATTTGACAAATATTAAAATTTAAGCACTGTTAATATATCTCTACTATATGTAATTTTCCCCAATTATCGAAAAATGTCATGTGAAGTAATATAAAAGATTGATGCAAAACAGGTGACCTCTCCCTTCTTGACCAAGATGCCACCGTTAACTCAACACATGTATTCCAACAGAGGATGAAGAACGGCCATCATAGAATAGGCACACAGAGAGAACTTTCCTTGAAGCCTCAGCAGTACCAGGAAGAAAGTTTCTGCTTCTGATACCCAGATCCTTGGTCCCTTTCTTCTGAACTTCCTAAAATGCCTGCATTACTCCAGAGATCATACAAAGTATATCTCATGCAATCTGAAACTTTGGGCAGATAAATTTATCTTCTCTCTCCTCAGCTATAAAAATGAAATGCAAACATGAAATAAGCAATCTGAATAACTATTAAAAAAGCAAAGTTGTTTTGGAATCTAATGCCAATTTTCCTCTGAGACGAGACTCAAGATTCACCACTTCTTCCCCAAACCATCTAAAATCAGGCTCAGAGCCCATTTCTAAATTCACTCAGAAGAGCCAAAGGGTTAAGAGATGATCCAGAAAGCATAACACAGCACTTCAAATTAACTCTATTTCCAATTGAAATGTAGTGTTTATTATTTAGATTTCTTTTTTCCCTTCCTGCCCTTCTTCCCCCTATTCAAAAGGCATTCTATTTTTTAAATAAAGAGAAATAAATTCCTATCTTAATTTAAGCACACAATTAGCATAAAAATGAACTCAATGAATAAAATTGTCAAAAGCAGTAAGTGATAGGCTTCCCTCTTAGCCAAGTTTTCTGTCTAAAATTAGACTGCCTTTCAGGATTTACTGCCATTATTAAGCGAACGTTCTTTTGACGATGAAGCGGTGCATCTTGGATGGAGAGTGCTACGGAGCGCAGGCTAAAGTGCTCAGTGATGTACGACTTTGATGGACTCCAGGGACTTTCCTGTTTCAATGCTATAGTCTGTTCTTCGTCCACCAGACGAAGATGCTGCAGTGGGATACACAATTCAAGACCAGCACTTGGAGAAGGATGAGTGTAAGGACGGAGAGTACCTTGTTTCTGCCATGCTAACATGATGAATTACAGTGTATTAAGAAAGTGTTGACACATGTGGGAATAAGCTCTTGACAGGCTTGCCAGTAATTAAGGCACATTGTATGTAAAGTCACTACAAAACATCGCAGTCTGGTTCTTTGTTCAGGGTCTTCTGCCAAGTGGTGTTATTCACAAGCTTGATGGAAAATACTTGTATCTATGAAATCTTTGTGGTTCACTGGATGATGAGGGCAAAAAAAAAGAGAGATTGGGTTTTACAAAAGCCTTAAATGTTCCTGCAGCTAGATTGGTACAGTAATGATTTTCCTCCTGCTCCAGAAGGCTGTAGATTTTAAAGATAAATCACCTAAAATGGACAAGGACATAATAGGAGGTTTGGGAAAGACAAAAAAGTGTCTGCTCTCCATTCTTTCCTCAATCATTCATCCTTACTGCCCCCACGTTTAAAATTCAGTGGAAAAACCAACAACTGCATAATAGAGCAGCGTTTCATGTCACATTCCTTAAGCCCACCTGGTTCCTCATCCTTGGTGCTGCCAAGAGACTGAGCTTCCTACTTGTGATAATAACCAAGTGGATCTACAGCTGACAAGTCCAAAGCCCAAAGCCAGGCCTCAGATCGAAGCCAGCAGCCTTTGTCCAGGCCCTCTGCACTTGGCTTCCAACCATCTGCACAGTTTCGTTCCCCAGCCCAGCGCAGACCTCAGGACCCAGCTCCTAGCCAGGAGCCGTAAGGAAAGACCTATCTTAGTTACCTCTCCTGCTGTCCAACAAGATTTAGGACATTTATGATTTGCAAGGGTTGTATTGCATGTAGTCTGGCACCTTTAAACCTTATTTTCCTCATAAATTGTTTTATTGAGTGATAAGAAATAGAATTGACATCCAGTCCAGGTGTAATGGAAATTCTTGGAACTGTGCATCACTAGGAACCAAACTAAACCTCTCATTCCCTAAGAAGGACTGAACTGAAGAGTTCGTGTAAACAATAGCCTCATACTGAGTAATTTTCACTAGAGAGCTATTATCCCAAATTGCATCTCAGTGAAGGACACATAGTTCAGACTGGATACCTGGCAAACACAGTGGTGCAGTACAAGCTCTGCCCCCCTTTTGACTCAAAGGGCCAAAAACCAGACTGAAGGTAGGGATGGGCTTTCACTCGCCTCAGCTTATCCTGCCAGAGGGACTCCTGGCTTTCACTTCCTTGGCTGCTGAAATGAGCCAAAATGTCAGAACTCTCTAATATGTACACGGTGAGCCTCTGACAATGGTCTGGATGTGGATGCATGTTAGAATCACCTGGGGAGTTTTAAAAATATATACCAGTACCTAGGAGATAATTTTTAAAGCTTCCCAGATGATTCTAATGTGCATCCAAGGCAGAGGGCCATCAGCCCAGGGGAATCACTCAAGTACTATTAACAACAGTGACAACAGTTACTCCGTAAAGATACTTCTTCAATGCAAGGTGGACATTTGTCACAGACATTGCACACTGTATTCAAGTGGCTTGTCACTCACTGTATTCACATCTACTTTCTCTCTTCAAGAACAGATGATGCACTGATTTTGAATTATGAAATTATAAAGATAAAATTATAAAAATATTCCATGCTCAATATGGAAATATTGGAAAATAAAGTGTGAAGAAAAATATAAAACCCCAAATCCCACTAATCTGATATAAATGCCTTTAATATTTTGAGTTCTTTGTTTCCAATGTTTTTTTTTAATACAAATAATAGCAAGCATATGCATTTTGTTTAAAAAATATTGAGGTCATACATGGTGAGACAGGAATAGCTTATTTATATCATTGGAATTATTTGTTCCTTGAAAGTTTAAAAGAACTCACCCATAGAACTCTATGGTTCCAAAACCTTTTTTGGATATAAATCTTTGACACTAAAATTTTTTCATGATATTTGTCTATATAACCTTTTTTTCCCTTTAGAGTCAATTTTGATAATTTATAATTTTCCAACAAAACAGTACGTTTATTTGGAAATTTCCATTTCATTGGCATAGAGTTTAATGTAGTATTTCCTTACATTCCTTGCTATGTTATTCTCAACAAGAGTGGGGCAGCTGGCACTTGGGAGAATAGTGGATCATAATCTCCTGGGGGACATTTTTAGAGCACGTGCCCCAACATCTGCTAAAGTTCCCAGTGGGCCCTACCCCCACCCACACTTTACCCCTGTCATTTTTGAGAATTACTTAAGCGAAATGAGAACAACTACTGAGAGGTGCACATTACACATGCAAATGGCATGAAGTCACAAAAAAAGTGCTAAGAACCACCATGGGGCACTCTTACTCAAGACCTCCTTTTAGCGGAAGAGCCTGAAACATCATTAGAACAGTATAACTGTCATCTAGTTTGCCCAGTAAGGAGCAGGACTTGAAGTAACACACTTTATTTATGTGGTTACTTGGGGCTAACACTACTTATGTTCAGTGTGGAGTAGACCATCCAAACTCATAAATTCTACACATGTCCCTGCTATAAACAATTGGGCTTCACAATTAGATCGAATTACTTTTCACTTCCAAGAACTCAATCACCTCTGTCATAAGATGTTCATTACATCTGAATTTTTATTTTTGCTTTCTTGGCAATTTATACTCCTCCTTACCATTGGCCCTGAGAAAGATATGGAGAGCTTCCAGACCTGTAAAAAGACTTAAGCATCTTTCTGGACAGCTCGATGAAGATGTATGCTCATACACAGTGGTAATCCAAAAAAAAAAAGGCAGTAGAAGTAGAGGGATTTGGAAAAATATGGGATATATTATTATTCTATTTCATAAATCATCCATGACTTATCTTTCTCATTTAGGGTCATTTCCCAAAAGGGAAAAGAATTCCACAGAAGAGCAATAAAAAGGAAGCAAGGCAGAGTGAGGATTTTCACATACCAAGAGATTGGATTGTTTTTGAAAACGAAGGACAATATTTCAGAGTAATTAGAGAAATGTGAACTAATGTGTAAAGACGTAACAAAATTAATTAAAATGAATGATTGGCATGCTATGCAAATTAACCAATTCACTTTAATCAAAATCTACCTAACCACAATTATACCAATAACTCAGAATTTTTAACCCAATTTTTATTAACTGACCTGGATTGCTATTGCGTTTATTTGAATTGAATTAAAGGCAATGATTTGGGATATAAAATCATATAAAACTCCAGGTCCTAAAAGACTAGCAAAACAAATTGCTTTCTGATTTTTTCTGTACTAGAAAAACTGTCAACATCTAATTTAAGTGTTATCAGCTATACTTTAATAAATTATACAAATAGATCAAATTAAGTAGTTTCAAGTGAAATGCGGTCTTACATAAACAAAGGACCACCATGAAAATGTCATTTTCCTAGAGGACTCAATCCAGTACATAAGATGAAATCTGAAAATCATGCAACGAAAAAGAAGCTTTGTTAAAACAACACTCTCTGGGAAACAATAAAGATGATTAACTCCCTACTTAGAACAACTGAAGGGTGAGAGCTTTGGCACATTTATGAGAGTAATGATGAGCGGCCTCACATAAATGGAGTACACACAGCACAGTGTATAATGTACCCTTCCCTATTTTTACATTCCACTTGGCCCATAAATGAGTTGAGAACAAAACTACATGTGTTATAGACACGATGATGAAAAAATCAAGACTAAGTCCTGAACAGAAATGCACCAGCAGCAGACAACCATTCTTATCTCTATGCTTTAAAAGCAAGCTGAAAGCTTCTTAGGGAAAAAATATTATGAAGATTTAGGCTCATCATTTAGTTCCGCAGAACTCTAAAGAGGCAGAGGACCAAGGAAAAGCCTGATTTCAGTGAATACTGATTCTAGAAGTGTCATCTATGTCCCATGACCCTAGGTCTTCTAAAGTCCCAGCTCTATTCAGACAGAAATTATTTTTCCTATCTCTATTCAATATTCTCCTAATCCCTAGAGGGCATGCTTAGCAACTAACAGCTAGTCTAATAAATAAGAGCATAAGATAATACAGTGGTTAGCACACTGGCTTTGGCATTAAATGAACCTCATGTGAGTCTCAACCCACATCAATTGCCAGCATGGAATCTGGTTCCTCAACCTCTCTGAGTTTCAGTTTCCTCATCCATAAGTGAAGGCAGCAACAGCCCTACCCCATGGGCCTTCTGGGGAGTTCAAATGAAAGTGCTTAATACAGTGCCCCAAGAATGGCAAGATTTCGATAATGTTGGCTATTTTTATAGAAAAACTATAGCTGCAACCTGCGTTACCTGAAAATATAAGCTCATGCAAACTGCACAAACCTTGAAAAGCAATTTGACAATGTGCTTCAAAAGTCTTAAAAGTGTTAGTACAATTTGTGGGAGAAATTTCACCCCTAGGAATACAGCCTAGGGAAACAGAGACTCACATGCGTAGGAATGGTCATTGCATTGATGTATTTTAATTTGAACTCTTAATTTTCAAATAATGTAGATTCACATGCAGTTGTATGAAATAATACAGAGAGATCCTGTGTACCCTTTACCCAGTTTTCTCTAATGATAACATCTAACAAAACTGTGATACAATATCACAACCAAGATATTGACTTTGATACAGTCAAGATGCTGAACATTTCCATCCCCACAAGGATCTCCATGTTGCCCTTTTATGGCCACACCCACTTCCTTCCTACTCTCTCCCACCTCCTCCTTAACCCCTGGCAATCACTAATGTGTTCTCCATTTCTATAATATTGTCATTTCAAGAAGGTTACGTAAAAGGAATCATATAGTATGAAATCTTTGAGACTGGCTTTTTACACTCAACATAATTCCCTGGAGATTCACCTAAGTTTCATGTCTCAATAGTTCATTCCTTTTTATTGCTGAGTAGTAGTCCCTGGTATAGATGTACCATGGCTTGTTTAACCATGCACCCATGAACGATATCTTGGTTGTTTCCAGTCTGGGACTTTTATGAATAAAGCTGCTATGAACATTTGTGTACAAGTGTTTTGTGAACATAAATTTTTATTTTTCTGGGAGGAATGCCCAAGAGTTCAATTGCTGAGTCATATGGTAGTTGCATATTCAGTTTTTTAAGAAGCTGTCAAAATGTTTTCCAGAGTGCCTGTATCATTTTATATTCCCACCAGCAATGTATGAGTAATCCATTGCATTATTTTAAACACTGAAATCAGTAAACTAATTCCATTTCCAGTGGCAAAAACAAATAATGCTACAGCCTCAGGATGGACTAATATTAAGATATTTAAAATAGAATTTTAATACATTTTTATAGGAAGAAAGTACCATTTAATGCTAAGTTTAAAAATTCAAATATAAGTAGGAATAATCATAACCATATAAATATATATTGTACATATGTACACATGTGTACACACACATACACACAGAGAACCGGAAAACTGAGCAAAATATAACTCTGAGAAACATAAATTACAAGTTTATGTTTTTTAATACTTATGTTCTGAATTTTCTATATTGACTATGTGCTACTTTTATAATTCAAAAAAGTTTCTTTTAATTTAATTAAATTGCAATCTTCCCACCAAATCAATATCTCTTTTTTTTAAATGATAAGTATTAACCTATCACTATTATTCAACGTCTGGCCAAATTCCACACATTGATGATTTTTCCAGCTTTTTGCCACTTCAAACAGTGCTATGATAAGAATCCTTGAATATATAGTCTTATACTCTGATGATTTCATTTCTATTGGAGAGATTCTTAAAGGCAGAACTGACAGGTGAAAGAATATAATTTTTACTTTAATCTGCCAGAACACTTTCCCAAAAGAGGGCATTTCACATTCCCAAGAACATTTCATGAGAGCTATTTCCCCACACTCTTTTTACTTCTAGATGTTATAAATCTTTTACATTTTTGCCAGTATAACGCGTGAAAATAACAACTTGTAGCTTTGATTTGCATTTCCCTGACAACATGTGACGTTTGTATCTTTTCCTTTGTTTATTGCCTATCTGATCTCCTCTTCTACCTACTACCTGTTGATATTCTTAGTCCAGTTTAAAATTGAGTTACTTAATTTTTCCTTATCAGTTTGTAGGGGGCTTTTTGTTTCCTTTTTTTCTGGTCAGGAAGACTGGCCCTGAGCTAACATCCATTGCCAATCCTCTTCTTTTTGCTGAGGAAGATTAGCCCTGAGCTAACATCTGTGCCCATCTTCCTCCATTTTGTACGTGGGATGCCACCACAGTACGGCTTGATGAGCAGTGCTTAGGTCCGCGCCCAGGATTCAAACCTGCGAACCCTGGGCCGCCAAAGCAGAGCACGCGAACTTAACCACTACGCCACCGGGCTGGCCGCAAATATCATAAGGACATTAATCCCTTGACTGTTACATGTATTACAAATATTTTCTCCATATATGATTTGTTTTCACCTTCGTCTATTGTCTTTTTCCAAGCAAAAGTCTTTATGTTTTGTATAGTCAAATTTGTCAATCGTTTTGGCTTCTGGATTTCTTATGTTGTTTAGAAGTTCTCATCAATACACACACACACCCAAGCTTATAGAAACGGTGTCCTAAGTTGCCTTCTGATATTTTCAATACTTTACATTTAATTCCTTAAATTTACTTTTATTTTTATATAATAGTCTTTATATATGGTGCACAGTAAGCATCTTCATAGATGGGAGGGGAGGGAATCCATTTTCTTACCAATTTAAAAGGCTAAATTCCCATATGAATTGAGAATGATTCCTGGACTCTCCATTATGATTTATTTATCTATTCTTGTGCTGATACCACATGATTTTGATTAAGTAGGTTTATAATAAAATTTTAATATCTGGTAAGGCAATTTTCAAAATTGTCCTAGTGTTTCAAGCACACTTTTCCTTCTTTATGAACTTTTAAATCAGTTTTATCCATGTTATATTAAGTAAAAAATGTCAAGCTGCTTGACAGCAGATATAGTAGATCTTACGGTCTAAAAAATAGAAAACACTGGGTGGGAGGGAGTTGTGTGTACGTGTGTGTTTGCATAAGTTTGTATGAGTATAAAGAAAAGTCCAGAAAAAGAACACAAACCAAGCTGTCAACATTGGTTACTCTAGAAGGACGGGATTAGGAGGTGTGGAGATTGGCCTTCTCGTCCCAACTCCACCCTGTTGTTGGGTCGCCCTGTGGTTTGGCTTGTTATAAGAATGCTAGTTTGAAAGAAAAACCCAATTAAGTATTTTAAATAAATAAAATATAATTGCATTATTAGACCTGCAAGAGACCTTAGAATTTATTTCTTCCAACTCCTACCCAAACAGGAATCTCCTTGGCAGTATGTCTGCCAGATGGTCTTCCAGACTGTTTGAAAACATCCAGAGACAGGGAGTTCTCTTATTTTTGCTTGGCTGCCTGTGCTATCATTGGAGAGCTCTAATTATTGGAAGGCTCTTTCTTGCATTTTTCAAAATATATCAGTCTCTAATATCCACCCAAGCCCTGGGTCTGTCTTCTGGAGCAACGTGGTATAAAGAAGACTTTCTCTTCAGTTCCCTAAGAATTTAATTGTGTGCCCCACTAGGGATTGAGCTAGGTCAGTCCTTCAACTGTATTATTGTTGTTGTTGCTGTTGTTATACATATATTTAGAGCATATCATGTACCAAGCACTGTGTAATTAAACATTTTACATGGATTTACTTATTTAATTCTCACAATAACCCAATGATGTGGCTATTGTTACTATTCCCATTTTACAGATGAGAAATGTAAATAAGAGATGTTAACTAATTTGCCTAAAATCATTTAGCTAGTAAATAATAGCACTAAGACTCAAATCTAAGTCTGGCTGGCTCCAAAGACTATATTCTAACTCCTGCACTGCACTCCACTGCCCTTCTATTATTCTACTATAATAATATTATGGGTTTTTTGTGTAGTATAAACAATGCTGCAATGAACATCTTTGGCCATACTTCCTTTGCACATGTGCCAGAAGTAAAAACCCAGCTCACAGGATATGAACATTTTCAATGTTATAAGATACTGCAAAACTGGCCTCTACAAAGTAGCTGGCCAATTTATACTTTTAATCTTAACTTGCTATGGATAGCTGAATTCTGGCCCCCAAAGATATCCCGATCCTAATCTCTAGAACCTGTGAATGTGTATTTTATGGCAAAAGGGACTTTATAGAAGTGATTAAGGTACAGGGAAGAAGAGGGAGACTTGACTACAGAAATTAAAAAAAAAAAAAAAAAGCAATGTGATAATGGAAGCAGGAGGAGAAAATATGATGTGATGTGAGGAAGGAGTCATAAGCCAAGGAATGCAGGCGACTTCCAGAAGCTAGAAAAAGGAAATGGATTCTCCCCTAGAGTCCAGAAGGAACCAGACCTAACAACACCTAGAGAGTAAATTTGTATTGATTTAGTCTACTAAGTTTGTGATAATTTGTTAACAGCAGCCATAGGAAATTGATATAATTTCTAAGACCATTTTTTAAAAATTATGAATGCACTGAATTTTATTTACTCCTTTTTTTCTGCATCCAATGAGATATATTTTATCTTCTTTATTTTACTAATATTTTGACTTACATTGATGGCATTGTTGGTTTTTTTTTTCCATCAAATAATCCTTACATTTCTGGGAAAAATCAGACTTAGTCATGATGTATTTTGGAAATACGTTGTTGAATTCAATTTGCCAATATTTTGCTTATCATTTTTGTATCTATGTAAGAGTGTCCTCTCATTTTCTTCTTTTTACTAACATTGTCTGGTTCCACCAAAATCATTGCCCAGTAAACCTTCCCACCACATCCTCTCACCCCATTTTTACCCCTTTACTTCCAGGGCCTTTACCTTATAAGCTGCTGTCATTTCAGTCTCCCTCATCCTGTATTGAGGTAATTAATTTTTTTAATTGAAATGTATCCTCCTTTTCATTCAATAAAGGTTAATTAAGTACCTTTTGAATGCCAGGTACAAGAGATTTAAAAATTAAAGACATATTTCACTCCTTCAAATAACGTGCAGTATGGTAGAGAGAAAGACATATAATGAAAGAATAATGGAATAAAACTATTTTTTTAACAGAACATAGAAGGAATATTAAGAACGGAAAAGAACAAACAACCATGCAACACACATTCCCTGCCTGGCCACAATTTCTGGTCTTTCTCTGGATCCACCTCACACTCCTCTGCTGAAACAGTGTGGTCCTTTTTAAGACTGACTCCACGTTTCATCTGTGCAATCTCCCAATTTCAGGCAACCTTCACTACTTTCCTGCATGACCTGGAGCACATGATCTATTATTCAAAAGGGGCTTCATGCCACCTAAGAGCCTGCACCTTCAGCTCTCTTTTTCCTTTCCAATCCCTAGAACTGGGTGGGGTGCCCTCCCATCACTCCCCTCAAATAAAAGTACCTTCTAGTCATCATCTTCCCAAATAAAAATGTCCTCTACTCACTGCCCCCCAAAGAAAGGTTGCAGAACTGTAAGAATTGAAGCTATGTTGTAAGTTTATAGGACAGTACATATATATAGGAAGGGCTTAGCAGTTGTTAATTGTTCACGTTGTGCTTTTTGTTGTTATTCTTATTGTTATTGTTGTCAGCACATCTTCCTGACTCACCTTCCACTCACCACAGAGATGACTCCAAACCTCCCCTCTCCCCAGTCTTTCCCCCACTCAGATTACTCTTAGAAAATCAACATGCTTTATAGTTGATTTAATGTCATAATGTCTCATAAGGTCTTCACTACCTTTTCTTTTCCCCATGACCACAGCTTTTTCTCTCTTCATCCTGTCATCTCCAACAAAGGTCCTGTCTCCTCTAGCACTAGTGTTTTCAAAGTTAGACTGTAACTAACTCGTATAAGAAACATAGCCTTTCGGGAAGCAGTTTAGCACTATATATAAAATATTTAAAAATATTTACCCTTCAATCTACACACTATTTCTAAGAATTTACCCTAAGGAAATAATTGGAAAAATTTACACACAAGGATGTTCATGGCAGCATCATTTGTAAATTTAAAAAATAAAAAACAACCTACATCAATAAAGGAATTACTAAATAAATTCAATATGTCTGTGTAACAGAATACTTATACAGTCATTAAAACTGATGATACAGGTTAATATTTGTTGACATGGAGAAATGTCCATCACACATTATTGACTGAAAAGGAAGACTGTGGAGACGCATATATAGCATGACTTAATTTATGTAGAAACTGTGTATATGTATACATACATATACACACATGCAGAGAAATGACATATATATTTGTCAAAATATTAATTTAAGTGGCTATCTCTGTGTGGTGATATTTGGAGTGATTTTTTGCTTTCTTTTTTTTCTCTTCTATTTATTTATTTGTGTGTGAACACTACATCTCAGTTGACCCATAGGCAGCATTTAGTAAAAATATTTTGGCAATCAAATGCTTTATCTAACACCACTGTATTATCTGGATTTTTTACATTAACTACGTTTATTTTTATAACTAGAATAAACACTAAAGCTATTTTCACTTTGAAGTAAGTCAGTGTATTAGTTATCTATTACCATAGTAATGCTGTGTGACAAACAACCACAGAAGACAATGGCATAAAATAGTAAGCATTTATTATCCCATAAGTCAGGTGGGTAGTTCTCCCAGACTCTGCTAAGCTCAGTTGATCCTGACAAATCTTACTCATATGCCTGTGGTCAGTTAGTAAGATAGCCGGGAGCTGGCTAGTCTAGGTTGGCCTCAGCTGAGATAACTTATCTCTGTTCTCTGTGGTCTCTCATTCTCCGGCAGGCTAGCCTAGGCTTGTTCTCATGGTGGAGGCAGGGTTCCAAAAGGTGAAGTGGAAGTTCCCAAGGCCTATTGAGGCCTAGGCTTGGAACTGGCCCATCATCACTTCCATTGCATTCTAGTAGCCACAGCAAGTCACAGGCCAGCCAGATCCAAGAAGTGTCGAAACAGACTCTTGATTGGAGGGGCAGTAAAGTCACATTGCAAAAGGTATGAATATAGGGAGGCCATTCATTGGGCCACTGATGCAGTCAATCCACCAGAATCAGATTTACCCACAGCAAAAATGTACAGCAAAGGGAGACAAGAGCAGGGAACCAATGGAAAGCATTCAACCCCATAGGTTTGTGGAAGGATGGAGGAATCCATGACCTCCTGAGTCAATGTGAAATAATGACACCATCCCTCACCCTAAGGAGTACACATCAGCTGTCACTTGGTAGATGGCTGTGCCACATTTTTTTAATTCTAGCTTTTCTTACAGTTGTGTGTGTGTGTGTGTGTACACAAGGTCTCAGTTGATCCATGGGCAGTACTTAGTAAAAATATTTTTGCAACCAAACGCTTTATCTACCACCACTATCTCCAAAGCATGAGACTGGCCATAAGAGGTGAAAAATGGCCTAGTTGGACATGGATAAAGCCCCTAAAAATTCTAGACAGGTCCACTGTTGAAAACCCTCTATTTTCTTTGTGTTCTTCCTGTGACAAATTTGTATGTTTTTCCAAGGTTCAGCTGGACGTGACTTTCACATGATCATTCCAGAAATAAACAGACAAGGATTTAGTGATTGTGTCAAACCATGTCATCTGTTAACTTATAAATGTTAACACTGACAGTTGACAGGTAGATAGGAACTGTTTATAAGAATTATAGGAATTTGAGTGTCTATTTACTTAACCATTTAAAAATTAAACTTAGAATTTCTACAATGTGTGATGCTAAACACACTACATAGTTTGAACTTAATATGGTACATAAACATGTTTATAAGAATGTGTTCATTTCTGAAAAGTTTCTTTTTAACCCAGTGAAAGAATTTTTATGTGTTTTGGAGCATGCATTTATCTAATCAAAGGCTTAAAAGTTTTAAGAAGTATAAAAATGGCTGAAGCATGTGAAGGAATCCTGAGAAGCCACGGATGAAATGTTAATGAAACATTGGGGAAGAGGTCCAACAAATCCCAGGACTAAAATAAAATTCTAGGATGATAAAGACAGCGAAAGAAAGAAAATTTAAGAAAGAAAAGAACACTTGGAAAGGAGAAGAGGAAAAAACCATAGAAATAATCAAAGAGAAGTACCACATGCAAATTATTAAGTTGAAAAAGTACTTCAAGGAAAATATATGAGTTAAAATAACACAAGGCAATACAAATACTGTCAACAAGAGTTAAACACAGAATAAATACAATAGTATTTTGTTAATAACTATTATGAATTGACAGACTAGAGTACTTTATGTCAGGTATGGCTAGTGTACAAGAATGTGAGATGATCATGTGCTACTACATATTAATCTGAGGATTATGAATCGCCTCACATATGTTAGTAAATTCTTATACCAGCTCAGCTGATGTTGTGGTGTTTTCCACAGAGCTAGGAAAATAGGACCGAGGCACAGACCCAGTCACATAGCATACTAATAGCAAGTCTGGAAGAAGACCAAAATCTTAACCCATGAACTTCATTCCTACTTTTGGATCCACTTCACCAAACCATTCCCTTGAGATCTTAGATTGATTGCCCCTGAATTAAGTTGCCAACTTTTAACTGCTACTTTTATTCATGCAACCCTGCTGTGCTGCAGAAACTCAAGTATGAAATGGTCCCTGGCTTTCCCTATTAGCCCAGCCACAGGAGAAATTATGTGCTGGAAACCAACACCTTCATGCATTTCCTCACTTGATTTATTCAAGCTCAGTGGGAAACTCACACGCCTGTCTCTGTGCCTGGAAAGCCAGCTTGATGACCAGAACTGTGTGAGGTAGAAGCCCTGACGCAGGGAGCTCTTGGACACTCCTTCCTCTGGTGCCAGCCCATCTCATCACGTCCCAAGGGGACTTTTGAGTTGACTCTGTCAAAAGAAAATGCTCCGACAGGAAATTAATGCTGGAAGTATTCCTTACAAGACTTGGATTTTTTAAAATAAAGTTTGTTAAGTCATTCAGAGCTAGTAGGATAACTATAAAGTGTACCAATAAGCTAAGTCCAATCTTCAGGCCTAGAGGTACTATGTCATCTGCTGAGTGCACAGGACAGTGGAATACCACTCTGTAATAAGAGAGTTGAGAACAGGTAAAGGCACCCACAGACACCTGATTTAGAAGGGAAGCTGCTCTCCCTTTTAAATATTTAGAGAGAGAAATTGTAAGAAATGGAAAAAGTTACATCAACAGTCTTCAGCAAAACTGAAAAAGGTTTGAGGCAATGAAAGAGGATGATCATAGGAATAGTACCCATAATAATAGTTATTATCAATACAAGTGAAACAATTACAGTCAGCAGGAAATTTATGTGTGAAATATAAGAGGAAGACTGTAAGAATAATGAGAAAGCAAAGACAGAGAAAATGTGCAATACATAAATCATAAATGCGTACGTGTGAGAGCAATTCAGAGACAGAGACCCAGAGAATGAGATGTCATAAGAGAGCAAGCCTGACTTGCAGATGCAACTTTTTTTCTAGAGGTTTACCTGACTGTAGCAATGAAGCTCTTTTCCAGTCCTACTCCCGAAGATTAGGAGTTGGAGATAAGAACGGGGTTGGAAACCAAGAAAAGAGAATGGACCACAGTGTTAAGATGGGCTGTTAGCTGCTGAACTAACAGATTAGAGATTAGAGGAGAGGTCTTGGAGGACTTTGGGCACACATGGAGCAGAGGAAATTCCCTCAGGTCAAGTGAGCATTAGTGGTCATTCTGGCAACTGACATGAGGAGCAAAGATAACCCGTGCTTCCAATTAGGCCATTTTCTCCTCAGTTGACCATGGACCAACTTGGCTTGATTGCAGGCTCCACAGGCATTTTCCTGCTCATTAAAAAACCCATGGTAGTTTCCATTTCTGGCTCTGCATGAGGAAGCAATTGGAGGACTCAGTGGCTCCATCTACTTGTGCAGCTGGACCACACTGACCCACCACCTCATGGGCCCAAGACACCCAAACTCCTCCCTCCTGAGTGTTTCTTCCCCACCCAACCACATTGCCGAGTTGTCCGTGGAATGGAGTGGGACCATAATATACAAGCTCATATCGCGGGAGTACGATTTGGAGAATGAGTTCAAGCTGCGGCCATATCCAGCCAAGAGCATCAAGCCAAGAGTACTTGATAAGGAACCCGAGGACAACCTGAACACAATTAATTACCCAAGAGAAGAGGAAAGGGAAAAAAGAAATGGCACCTTTTTTCAGCAGATTCTTGTGTTACTACCTTACTATCTTTTATTTTTCCTCACCAGTTACCACAAACTTTTAATTCACCCTCACCGTTGTTTCTTGTTAAAATATTCCTTCTGAGACTTGTGAATTTGCTTTGAACTTGAATTTCATGCTGTTCCTCCTGGTTAGCTTATGTCCTTGAGTTTTGCTTTCCTTTGCTGCATGTCTTTCTTACCTGAGTAGCTTATTGTCACCAGAGACTTTGCCACTCTTTCCTCTCCTTGGCAACTCATTAAAAAATGTAGAAACCACTACTAAGCCCAAGGTTCAACGCTGGATAGTAGCATTATTAATACTTTCTGGCTCCTGGTCTTGATTTGAACTGTGTGATTCTCAATCCATAGCCCATAACTCTTAGACTTGAAAATATTTGTACATATGCTATATATATTATTATATATAATATATATTATTTTAAGCAATGATGTGTTATATATGCCAGTTCTTTTTTTAAAACTTCATTTATCTTTTTTAAAAATAAGCCTAACATACGTGAAAAGTACTGTTTCCCCTTCTGAAGATGCATAAGAGTATTTTGCAAGATTTTCTCAGTCACTTTGTAAGCACTTTCAGAAGGAGACTCTCACATGAATTTTCCAGTCCTTCATGAAGACAGGCAACAATTCCAAAATCAGGCAACATCCTCTAGAATTCTAACTCTTGCAACAATAATGTCATGCCTCTGCAGACAGGCTTCCTACTGAGAATGTGTTTCCGTTCTCTAAAAAGGAATGCCAGGTTCTCCAACTCCAGTTTTTGAGACTCTGATTCTGTAGGTATGAGCTGGGGCCTAGGAATCTGAATTCTAGAAGCCACCCAGGGCATTCTAATGGAAGTGGTCCACCAGCCGCACACTGCTATTCTGCGCATGAAAGCAGAAACCAGGAACTGGCTTCAAATATTCTCTAGTCTCAGTGGTCTTTAACTACAGTGGTTCATAAGCTTTGGGGGAGGGTCCCAGACCCCTCTGAGAATTAGGGGAAAGCTGTAGACCTTCTCACGATCAAAATATACAAAATTGCTTTTTGCATTTATTTTCGGGGAGTTACGGCCCCCAAACCCCAGATTAAGGACTCCTGTTCTAGTCTCTGTCTACCTCTTTTTGCCTAGCATCTCTCAGCCTCATTATTCTCACCTCTGAAATAAGGACACTAATCCTCCAGGCCGCCTGCTTTGCAAGGCTATTATGAGGATAATTTTTTTTAATATAGAGGTTTTAAGACACAGAAATAGAAACATTACACGTAAACCTCATGCTTATCACAGAAGTGGAGAAATAGGGAAGAAGAGATATGAGTCGAAGGGGCCTCTAAAGGGAAACTTAGATAGCACTAGTTAAGGAAATAACCAGCAAATAACCATGAGCATAATCAGAAGGGTCACATGCCATTTGTTGAGTACCTACTATGTGCCAAGAGGCACTGTGGTTTGTGTCTTAAAAGCATTTTTTATAGTGCTCACAACAGCTCTTTGATGGTATCATCACCTTCACAAACGAGGAAACCCAGGGTGAGAGAGATGAAATAATTTGCCCAATATCAAACAGTTAGTAAAGTGACTCAAACCCAGGTCTGTCTGCATGTGAAGTCCATCCAATTTTCATGATATAAGGGAATGGCCAGAGCCCCTTTCCAGCCCAGATTCTATGCATGGACCAAAAAGGGTTGTAGAAGCAAGTCCTGGAATGGGGAGTCATAGTCTCCACTTCACCCTCCTCCCAACTATCAATTCACCTCCTACAGTTATGGTTTGCAACACTCCAACAGGCTTTAGTTACTATTATCAATCAGTTGTTTTGTCCTCCCAATGGAAGCAAAACAACAGAAGGCACTGGAAATGCTTAGGTTGCAAGTGGCAGGGCCGCCAAAGACAGATCTATGGCGTTATAAAGGTTAATGTCTTTCGGCTTGCTCTGTGGCAAGTTTCTACTATCAAAGCTCTTGGGACTAGCTGCATGAGTCACACTTCTAGAAGCTGTTCCAACTAGTAGGAAACAGCCTTTCCTTTAAATAAATTTCACTTTCAGAAAAGGCTTTAAAGCACATTACAGATAGGGCCATGAAACATTTGGCTACATGTAAATCCTTCCACAGAAAAGGAAACCTCCTCATGTACCAGTAAAGTTAAAACTAAGTCCAGGAAAGTCTTAGCCAGCAGGGCCAAAGAGATATCTGGTGGAAAAGAATGTTTCACTCTCATTCTGTTTCAAACCCACAACATTCTTTTGAAGGGCTCTTTAATAATAGGAATTAATAGCGAGAACAACAACAAAAAAAGTGTTAACTGAGGTACTAAGCCCAGCAGGTAGTCTGCTCTCCTTCTCCACAAGTCACCCTACGCTCCTCCTCTCCTGCCTTGGCCCATCCTAATGTCTTTTCCTTAAGGCTGCTTTTCACATCCTTGTTTTATGGAATAAAGCTGTAACCCAAGCTTGCCTCAGCACTAACAGATTTAGCAAGGAATCACTTCAGCTTGAATCCTGTCTCTCTCCCTTCGCCTCATAACTCCTGTCAATGCCCCAAGCCTTTGCACAGAAATTGATGACTCTAAAGGCACTAACCACTTTTTGCACCATCCAATGAACCTTTTCAAGTTGAAGTTTTTTAAAAAGGGGCACTAGCTCCGTTAGATATCTCAGGCTATTCTTGGAGGAAATCTGTTACATCAGGCATTTGCTTTTCTTCTTGTCAAAGATAAGCTTTTCCGACCTGGTATAGGCCTGATTCTGCCAATTATTAACTAACCTCATGACTTTCAACAATTATCATACTTCTCAGAACCTTAATTTTTCTTTTTTGCAATACCTTCCCTTCACTCTGACATAAAGGGATCATGTTTTCAAAAACCATAAAAAAGGACACAAACATAATGCTTTATTTTAATGGTTATTGGTATTGCTTTTATATTATAGGTCATCCAGAGGTTTCTGAGACACCCAGGAGCAAAGGCTCATTAACAACAGACAAGGCAATTCTAAGCTCAGGTCCTGGATGGATAAGTTAGTAGGCTCAACATTTTTCTGAACATATCAGAATTTAATATGTAACAGATTCAATATTTTACTAAACATAGAAAACCTATAACACTGGATTTCTAATCACTTACCACTTACTAGAATACAGTGGAGAAATACACAATACCTTGGAATTCAGGAACCAAAAGTAACACATCAGTGGTTTTGCAAATAATTGTCTAAAACCAAGGCAATAGCAACCAGGGAGGGCAACTCTCGATAATACCTAACTCAGAAAACTTGATTCAGCCCTTCATTCCTGAGTTGTACTGGTTAGGGTTCTACTGCAGAGGAAAGAATTCAATCTGACTAGTTTAAGCAGAACCAGGTTTATTACAATGTACTAAATGGCCTACAGAGCATTGGGAAGGCTAACGAAAACAACTCTAGGTCCTTCTAAGAACAACTCTCAAGCCACACAGCAGAACCAGGCCACCAAGGTTGCTCACTACTGATTGGGAAACTGCTACAAACATGTACCCACTGACTTCCACAAGGAAGAGACTTCTGCAAGCCCCACTGTTGCTGCCTCTCCAAGGCTCCACCCGGCTTGAGACCAAGCCACTGCCAATACAGGTGCCCTATGCCCTGCCTCTCAACACCCATGATGCTAGTGGCCAGTCCCCAGGGCCTTTGCTAATACTGCTACAGAGAAACCACGTGCCCCACAATGTCCCTGCCCACAGGAGCAATGCCTCTGCCTCACTTCTGCCTTCCAAATGAGAGAGCCTCTAAATTGCACCCACAACTCTGGCTGCAAGGGTGTCTGGGAAACGTAGTTTTTAGCTTTTCAGCCCCTGCAGTATAGGAAGGCACAGTAGGAAGTGGTTGAAATGGATGTTGAATAAAAACCCCCCCATACCCACAGTGTAAGTCAAGGCTAAAAGACTCACATTCTTCGCCATCCTTTCTCCTCCCCGCCCACCTACCCACCCATCAAGAATGCTGAGAGGGATATGGGAAAACAAGGTGGTAAATTAGTGATGATTTGGTTGTACAAATAGATAGCTCAGAGTTGCCACAGCTATTTACATTAGGCTGCTTAGGGGGAAAGGCGGCAACCAAATTGAGGAAACTTCCTCTCCATCAGCCAGCAAAATTTAAGAAAAAGCATTGTTCTTCTCCTTAGGACTCTCAAGGGACTCAGGATTGTTCTCCTCCCACCAGTGGTCTGAGCTCTTTATGCGACTCTATTAGACGCCCTACCCACAAGCCAACATAGGGTAACTTGGCATATTTTAAGTCTTCTCTTCTGAATGAGGCAATCAGATTACTAATCCTGTGATTCACTAAATCCTATTGGGCAGAAATTCCAGACTCACCAAGGGCTCTACTAATAGAAAATAGTCTCTACTCAGAGAGAGCTCTACTAACAGAAAATTGTCCGTTTGTTAATAAATATCTAGCCAAAATAGCCTTCTTTCTGCAAGGAGAATTACTGTAGTGTTGTTGATGTCTGCATGTATTTTACAACAGGTCTTTGCTCTCAGTCTCATCATGACAATGCTGTGTCTGCTGTATTTCAGCACCTTTTGTCCAGTGATTCTGAATTCCAAGTTCCCATCACGCACTGAACAAAATCCTGTGAAGTGCTATTATATGTAAGTCAGGTACAAGAGACACAGAAATAAATGACAGACACGGTCTCTGCCCTTGTAGAGCTTACAGTCTGGTGACGAGTTCTAAAAAGATGCTTACTTAGTACAATAAGCAATACCATTACAGCCCTGAGATCTGTGTGGAATTTCTGAGAAGGAATCCCTCCAGAGTCACTCATCTTTGAATTTCATTCCCACACATGAAGAACTTTTAGCTACACAATAAAACTGCTTCAATGTTTGAATTTGGAGTGTCTTCTGGAAGAACACACCAGTTAAGGGCAATATGTAAACCAAGTGTAGTATTCCAGGCCTCAGTGCTAATGCTGGACAGGTATTTCTGTCCTGAAGGAGGGAGCCTGGAGCTGATATGACCCGTAAGTGAGGTGTGGGGCTTCCAGTCAAGATTCTGGTGTAGAGATATCAGTGAAGAAGCCTTAGGAAACTTCATCTCAATGACAATTAACTGGCCACAGGTCACATTTCAGTTATCTTCCTGGGAAACAGGGATAACAAGCAAGCCACACTAACTTAGCGATGCTTTTCTTTACTATCTAAATAGCACCTGCTTCCATTTAGCTAGGAAAAAAACTCTTTTAAATTAAATTTCCCTCAAAATTCATGTGGGCTTAGATTAGGGGAAGGCGTTAAACAAAAAAGGAGAAAGTTTTGCTAAAAAGATTTAAAAATAGTTCTCTAGAGATTTTATGAAATCCCTCAGGCTGCAAAATTCCCCCCACCCCCAGGTCAATTCCAGTGTGGTTTACATTTAAGCTGAAATTTGGGATGACATTTCATTCTATCAAAACAAGACAGACTAGTCACATTGGGCTTTCCTGGTTCCATACTGGAAAAGAAAGGGCCCAGTGCTCTGAGTGAGACCTCTTCCCCTCTCTTTTCAACAGTCTTTGTTATAAGCCAGGCAGTGCTGGCACTAGGAACACTAAGATGAAGAAGTTATGATACCTGCCTTCCAGAAACAAAGCCTGTACCTCACAAAAAGAGATCAAGTAAAGTTCCATCAGAGACAAAGGGCCCTATCTGACAATGGTCACACATGAGCACCCTGCCTTGGGCATCAAGCAAGTGTGGAAATAAACAAAGACCAACCAAATGAGCAAAGCAGAGCCTGTTTGTTCAGAGCTTGCTATAGCAAGGTTGTGAGTCACCATCACCTGTATTTTGGCAGAGACTCAGGGAAGGCAGAGGAGTGGGGAAGCTTTAGAGCAGACTAAAGGGAAGGCTCCAGGTGTGCCCAGATTGGAGGCTGTGGGCCTAGGGAAGCTGGAGGCGGGCTAACTAGAAGTGGGGCATCCTATGTGACTGGTTACGGCAGCACACTTGGCTTTCTTTACTTAGTCCTAAATTGGAAGTGGGAACAAAAAGTAGGGAGGCTGTCAGTTACTAACTAATTAATTAGTTATCCGGGCCATTTGGTGCCAATTGTTACGGAAGTTATTATTTAGCTTTGTGCATTGTTACTAGAGATAGCAATCTGGCTTCCTGCAAGTCTGACTTATACCAGGCTGGCTTTCTGGACTGGTTATTGTAGATAAAGGGGTTGATTTCCTGGGCTCATTGCTGCAGGTTGTGGGTCAGAGTTCTATTTTTATACACCATCCAGCCATTGTCCATTTGTATATTCAGTCTCTCACAAGTCTAAGATTCAGTTCTGTCCTGGCCCTGGGACTCCATTTGACACTGGCTCCCCCTTGCAGTACAAGCATCCCCAGAGCCTCTCACCTAAGCCTCTTGGTGTCTCCCAACATGCTCAGCTTCTGGCTTTCACAAGTGTGCCAGGAGAACGTCTCTGAGAGACTTTTTCCAGGCAAGTTTCTTCCTGCCTCATTGCCCTAACTCCACTCTGTGTAAGATAAGAACAAGCCTTGCTCACAAAAAACAAGCAAATTATCTTATATAAAACAGCAAGTGCTTGAATCATACATGACCCTGTAGCAAGGGCCTGGTTTATCTTTAATGGTATTAAACATCTATGGGCATAATAAGCATCCACTTGTAAGCATAATAGCAAGAGTACAGCAAAATAGAAAACATGAACATGACTGAATGAAAAGCCATTCAAAGAAAATAATGTACACCATTGCATTCTAAATAATGTGTGTATGTGTACACATAAAAATTACAGAGGATAGAAAAAAATTCAGTAAGTTCTGTCTCGGTTGTTGGATTAAAGGTGATGTTTTTTTCTTTTTGCTTGCTTGCTTTCCTAATATTTGTATAATCAACACACAGTTCTTGTGAAATAATAAATAACAATAAGTTTTAACTTATTAAAAATCTATAGTGTATTTAAAAAATAGGACCCTCTCATAGCAACACATCTGATTCATTAATTCATTAATAGCTGCCACCTACGAGCACCTATCACTTCTATGGTTATTATTCTTATAACTACAACAAATCTACAAGGTGAGTGTTTCTATTCCCTTTTACAGATGAGGAAACCAAAGTGCAGAGAAGGTGACAACTTGCTGGGTCTGTCTGACCCCTACATTGGAGCTGTCAGCCACTATTCTGTTCTGCTTCCCTTCCAGGGCATAAGCCCTTAAACTGTGCCTCATACCAGGTGTATGACCAAGGAAATTCACTTTCCATCTGTAAAACAGGGATGATAATTGTGCCTACCTCATTTGGAGGGTCGCAAGGACAAGGAGATAATGCACATACAGAGCTAACACCGTGCCCAATGCCTACGAAGTGTTTAGTAGTGATCGTCAATCTTGGATGTAAGAGCCATTGTTTTCAGGGTTTTATAAATGCTCCAGGAAGGGCTTTCATATTTAGGGTTAAAAGAAACAGCAATAGGTAACAAGAACCATTGAGATGAATATTTGTGAAGATATTAGGCCTTGGAATAAGTTAATATTAGTTAAGAATGAGTGTGAAGGATTTTCCAACATTTATTTTAGTAATGAGTTATGGTTTATTTTGATAGAATAATAAAAGAGGAAAAAGAAAATTTGAATCTTCCTCAGGTAACCTCCCCTGCAGCTGATCAGATTGCTTTGGGCCTGAGTAACAGCCAAGTCATCACCAGGCACTTGGAGGCCGTACACCCTGACTTCCAGCTCTGACTCCGGCATCTAATGAGGCCCAGGTTCACCACAGAGGTTTTGGTTGAATTGGCCAGGATGGGACCCTGGCAAAGGTAGGACTTAAAAGTGCCCCAGGTAATTCAATGTGCAGCCAGCTAAGAACCACCTGAACCTAAAGCCACAAGGAAATAAACAACTTTGGAACTCAATTTGTGAATCTAAATATAGGCGTAACTGGTAACAGTCCCCACAGGCAAGTGATCTGTTTAAAAGCAATTAACACTCATCTTGTGTTGCACACATTTTCATTAATTTTCTTTTAAACTTACCACTGACAAAAATAATACCTAATATTTTTTGAGCACTTACTATGTGCCAGGCACTGTTTGAAGCAATTTTCACAGTTAAACAGATGACGTAGAATTTGAACCCAGGCAGCTTGGTCCAAGGATCTGCACGGCTAATCCCTATTTTACGCTTTCAATAGTGTAAATGTTCTTAAACTTTAAAAATGGTTTGGGTGTTGAAAAATATTAAATTCTGTAAAGACGAAAAAAATTTTTTTGCACTTGGCCCAGCCTTTTTTACAAATAGGCAGTTTCTGCTTATGAGCTATACTGTTTCATTTGTCGACTTAAGCCAATTGTCATAAAACCTCCCACTCTGGAACAAGCAGATGCATTTAACAGTAATGAGATGGGCAAATCATTCTAACTCAGAAACTCTCATGGTTTTCGCCCAGAGGTTGATTGATCATGAAGCTGAGCTCAGCGCCCCTTATTTACATGGCCCCGTCTAAGACCGGGGAAGAAATATAGCAATTTTTTACTTGCAAATTTGTTTTATTTATACAATTTTCCTCCCCAAAATTGTATAAGCTTTAAGCCTCACCAAACCTAGATCTGTCCCTTATGTAGAGATAGCTAGAGATGTAATCTGAGTCGCACTTCGAGTCTCTAACACCCAGACTAACGCAAGAGCTTTCTAGCTGATCTCCTTCTCTGCAAGCTGCTGGTTCCAATTCTTACCACTCCACTATAGAAGCATCCTGCATACCACTGTCATCATATTACTGTCCTGCCCAAATTCAGCCATTCCCATTGCCAACAAAGCCTGGTCACTGAAGACTCTTCTTAACCTGACCTCCACCTACATCTTCAGTCTTCTCTATCATTCTTCCATCTTTATACAGTCTGCTACCACCTTTATACCCTCAATGCCATTTTATAGCCCTTTCTACCCTATGTAACTGGATGTCTTGTCTTTGAGCACGATTCATTCTTTCCTACTTCCTTGGTCCTGTTCATGCAGTTTGTTGCACCCATAATCATGTTTCATTTAAAGTAGTCCTAGGACCACTGAAATGTGTCTGCTCATTGATAATTCTTACCCATCTCTTAAGGCCCAGTACAAATGCAACTGTCTCCAGAAGCCTTCCCTGGCCAGAAAGGATCACTTTGTAAGCACTGATTGTCTGTATTGTTCACAGGACCCTTGTTCTATACTGCTTGGAATTATAGTTGCTAGTATACATGTTCATCTCTCCTACTAATTTGTAAAATATGGAATCACACACATTGTTGAGCAAAGTACCACATAAACTATAGGTTTTCAACAACAATTTTTTGACTATTTATAGTACCTTTAGACAAAAAACAAATTTCTTTAACCTCTGTTTTTGTATAAATTTCTTGCTTTCAACTTCATGGGAAAGGAAGTATGGCACAGATTATTCTTCTTTGTGATTATAATCAACACAGACTTCCTTTTACCTGGGCAACCTCTAGTCAGGTAAAGATGTCCATTGTTAGTGTATGGCAGCCTATGGTTCTTTATCTTCTGTCCTATGGAGAGAGGGTAAAGAAGCAGCCTGGCTTCTCCCTAGTGAGTGTATACAGACTAGCTAAGTAGCCAAGTAGGTCCACACTCTACCAAGGTAAGCAGGGTAACTAGACCACCTTCAGCTAGGAAGGAGAAAAGTTGCTAGTAATCATATAAAAAAAAAAAGAAAGAAAGTCATGTGAAGGGAATTTTAACAGCAAGTTGGCCTGAAGCCTCAGCATTTAGGATCTACCCTGGAAAGGATCTGAGTTTAAAATGAATTCTGAGTAATTTAGCAAAGAGACTTATAATCAAAGTCTGGAGGCTACAGTTGGGTTAGATTATTCTGGAACTGGTGTAATTAAGCATTTGTTCTAAAGTAAATGCTGTCTAATTGGAGTCTTGTTCTTTTCTCCCCTGAAAAATTAACTCTCCGATTATCTACTGTTTAATGTAGCTATTTTGATTCTATATTTTTTAATTTGGAAAAGCAGTGGCTATTCATGGAAGGAATCTGCTGCCAGACCTACCATGTAGAAATTGGAGCAGTATAATCTAATGGCACAAAAACGACCCAAGACGAAAATGCTCAGACTCAACTGCAGAATTTGTAAAGCTTGTTATAAGGTTTTTGGAGACTGAAAATATCACACCATCTTAGATACCGCGTCTGTACTAGGAAACTAAATTTAAAAACTGTGCAATTATAGACTATTTGGCAAACCCTTCCCAACCCCCAGGGGTCCCTTTCATTTGCATGAACTAAATAAAGGAGATAAATGTTGTTACGGAGTTGGGGAAAGGCAGAATCTTGAATCATCTGGGTAATTGTCCGTTTTACTAAAATAAATCTCACCATAAACTTTGCTTGTTTTCTTTACCCAAGATTAAGAGACCTGAAAGTAATAAAGGAATGAGAGGAGAGGGGTTACATTTTATGTTTATGAGAGAGCTGCATCTTTTACCACAGAAAATGTCACTGTCAGGGTTGAAGAATAATTTTCATCATAAACTCCCTTTTGTTGATTGCTTATAAGTATAGGTACTTTAAAAAAAAAAAGAAAAACTAGTTTCCTTTTAGTCTTGAATGTCTCAGACTTGGTCTCTGCTTCCCAAGGTAAATTACTTTGGAGCAATTGAGCAAAATAGCCTTCAGCAAAATGCTATTTTTCACATTCAATGAAAAGCACCTTTACCCCTAGTTTTCCTCCAAGATGTCTGAGTCCAGGACCTCAGACTTGGCAAATGGATTTAGAAGCACCGATGAAGAGAAACAGAGCCAAACTTGACCCCACTAGCTGAGTGTTTTATTTAAGATGCAAAGGTTTTTCATCTATAGATAAACTGAGTGCTGTAATAGGAGTATTTCTGCTCAGTGGTGAAGTCTACTAGAAACAAAATCTCAGAAAGAAAGGCTACCAGATAAATCGGACTCACTAAAGTTTCCTCCAGACAATAATGGCCAGTTAAGTAAGACAATTGGAATAATTCATCCTCCTGGAGCACAAAACACAACAGGCAATATGAAATGTGATATTAAGATTTTAACAAGAAGTATACAAAAGTCAGGAATATCCTTCCAAAATAAAAGTGTGGGTAGAGATTAAGTGTTAGAAGTTGCTCTGATGGGTTTCAATCAACAAAAAGAATTTCTTCCTGGAGCCAGCCCAGCGGGGCAGCGGTTAAGTGTGCACGATCCGCTTCAGCAGCCTGGGGTTCACAGGTTTGGATCCTGGGAACGCACTGTCGCACCGCCTGTCAAGTTAGCCCAGGGCCAATCTTCCTCAGCAAAAAAGAGGAGGACTGGCATCGAATGTTAGCTCATGGCTGATCTTCCTCACACACACACACAAAAAAAAGTAATTTCTTCCAGCCAGGACTCAGTGTCAGCAACTTTCAAGTCTAGCCACTTTCAAACAAATACACAGGTACGGCAGCAGTTAAAAATAGTTGGCTATGAGTTACATCCAGTTGACTTCAGCTTAGACCCCCATCTTATGGTTTCATTCCTCATCTAGCACACAGACCCCGGTATGAGTCTGTTTCCCACAGACTTGGCAGACATAACCTGGCACTTCTTTTGTGTCAACCCTTGGCTTAGAGTTTGAGAAAAGGCTTTTCTTCTCCAGCTCCTCTGGTTTTTATCTCTAGTATTTGACATCTGCCAAATCCTTATGCTCTACTTCTATACCCATCCCTATAGACACTTGGCTATATTCACTTTACAAGATAACTCCAAAATTTATAAATCATAAATTGATGAGTTATAAAGAGAATCTGACAAATCACAACTATAGTGGAAGAGTTTAACATTCCTAAAACAGATTGGAAAAAAATAAGTAAAGATAAAGAAGAAGCAAACAATGGAACAAACAAGCTTGATCCAATTAGCATGTACTGCATAGAGAATGCCATTCCTTTTGAGTACACATGAAACAATTCCAAAAATACCGTTGAAGTAAACTAAGGATGTCTCAACAAATACCAAAGAAATGATATCTTATAGACCACATTCTCCAACTATAATTCAATAAAATAAGGAATCAATAAAAAAAATTTAATTCACGTATTTTAAAACCAAAAATACACTTTTAAAAAGTTCAAGGGTCAGGACCGGCCCGGTGGCGCAAGCGGTTAAGTCCATGCGCTCCAGTGCGGCGGCCCAGGGTTCGCTGGTTCGGATCCCAGGCGCGCGCCGATGCACCGCTTGTCAAGCCATGCTGTGGCAGCATCCCATATAAAGTGGAGGAAGATGGGCATGGATGTTAGCCCAGGGCCAGCCTTCCTCAGCAAAAAGAGGAGGATTGGCAGATGTTAGCTCAGGGCTGATCTTCCTCACAAAAAAAATAATAATAATAATTCAAGGGTCAAAAAAGAATTGTAATGGAAATTATGAAATATTTGGAATTAAACAATAATAAAATTAAACAATGCATTTGCACTATGTAGCTAAAATGGTACCTAAAGGAAAATGTATAGACTTAAATTCAGATTAGAAAAAGAAAGGTTGAAATTAATAATTAATACATTCAACTCAAAACATTATTTTAAAAGCTACAAAGCAAACACAGAGGGGGTAAAAAAGGAAAAGAATTCCAGGAAGAGAAGAAATTAATTAAATAGAAAAGAAAGAAAAATAGTTATCAACAAAATCAAATGCCTTTTCTTTGAATGGATAAATCTTTGGCAAGACAGAGTAGAAGAGAGGGAAAGTGTGTGTGCAGAATAAACAATATTAGCAAGGAAGACAGAGACAAAATAGAGAGACTGTAAGATTTGTAAAATTATTAAAATATGCCATGAACAAATTAGCCAGCAAGTTTAAAACATTTAAATATAATGGACAGTTTCCTGGAAAAATATTGCAGTTTCTCAAAACTGACTCAAGAAGCAGCAGAAAACCTGAAGAGACATATATCAATTAAAGAAAGTGAATTAGTAGTTAAAAATAAAAAACTATCCCATAAAGAAGCACCAGAACCAGACAGGTTTACAGGCATGTTTCACCAGACCTTTAACAATTATATAACGTCTTTCATATTCAAACTATTCCAGAGACCAAAAGAGAGGAAAAGCTTTCTAATTTCTTTTATGAGGCTAGCAAAACCTTAATATCAAAACTAAACAAAACAGTACGAGAAAGTGAAATTATAGCCTCAACCTCTTTTATGATTATAGATCATAGATGCAAAAATTCTACATATAATGTTATCAAACCAAGCAAGCTTTAAACAGAAATGTAAGGATGATTTAACGGATGTAAAATCTATTAATATAAACATTGTATCAATAGATTAAAGAAAAAAATCTCAATAGATACAGAAAATAACGTGATGAAAAAAGGCAACATCCTTTCATAATAAAGAGTTCTAGTAAACCAGGAAGAGAAAAAAACTTCTTTCACATAGAAAAAGTACAAAAGTACAAAAGCCTCACACTTTGTGATCAATGATAGAAGCATCTGCTATAAAGTCAGGAATAAAAAGAAGATGCCTGGGGGCCGGCCCCATGGCTTAGTGGTTAAGTGAGCGCGCTCCACTGCTGGCGACCCGGGTTCGGATCCCGGGCGCGCACCAACACGCTGCTTCTCCGGCCATGCTGAGGCCGCGTCCCACATACAGCAACTAGAAGGATGTGCAGCTATGACACGCAACTATCTACTGGGGCTTTGGGGGAAAAATAAATAAATAAAATCTTTAAAAAAAAAAAAAGAAGATGCCTGTTGCTGACACAACTGTTCAACTTGTAACTGGAAGTCTTTGCCAATTCAGTAAGCCAGGAAATAAAAATAAGAGGAAAGGGGAGAAGGATTCAAAATTGGCATTAATTGTAGAACGTATTATTGTCTACAGAAACTCCGAAAGAATTCACAAACTATTAGAACTAATAAGAGAGTTCAGGAGGGTTGCTGAATATAAGATCAATAGATTTCAAAAAAAAATCAATGGCATTCCCAAGCCAAGAAACAACCAACTAGAAAATAAATGACAAATTAAAATATCCATTCCATAATAAATGGAAAATTTTTTTAAGTCTGTAAAGTTCTTGGGAATAAATCTAACAAAAGTAGTATATTACCTGAAGGGATAAAATCATAGAAATTTAATGAAGGATATGATATAAAGGAACACTCAAGTAAATGGAAAGATATGCCATATTCATTTACCAGAAGGCTCAATATCGTAAAGATGTCAATCCTCCCCAGATTAACCTGCAAATTCAAGGAAATCCCAACGAATATTGTAGCTTGCCATGAAAATTGACTGGCTTCTACTGAATTTTATTTGGCTGAGTACAAGTCAAAAACAGCCAAAACCTCTTTAGAGGAGATTAAAAAAAGGAGACTTGCTCTATCAGATACCAAAGCTACTGTAAAACTATAATAATTAAAACAATGTGCAAAAATATTGACAGACAGACCAATGGAAAAGAAAGGAGAGGTCAGAAATTTAAACCTGTCAAAGAAAATGTCTTTATGACCTTGAGTAGGAAACAGTTTCTTAAATAAGACATAATTAGCGCAACCATAAAGGGAAAAAATTGATACATTCAACTATATTAAAAAATAAATCTTCTAAACACTTAGAACACTATTTTGGAGAAGTGAAAAATCAAGCCACAGACAAGAAGATAGCTGCAATCACTATAAACAAAGAAAACTTTAATAATAAAAATATATAAATAACTTTTACATAAAGAAAAAAGACAACCAACCTAATAGAAAGTAGACAAAAATACATAAACAGTCAATTCACAAGGAACCATTCGATTGCTTAATACACAATGAAAGATTGCATAACCTCATAAATAATCAGGGAAATGTACATTAAAATAACAATAAAATAGCATTTTACACTCATGAGATAAATAAAAATTAACAAGTCTGACAAGAGTTATGAAGGATGTATAAAAACAAAAACTCCACTGACGGAAGTTAAAATTTGTATAAACTTTTATTAAAAGAGTAAATTGGCAATATCTAATAAAACTGATGACGTATATACCCTACCATCCAGAAATTCTAAGCCAAGGCATATATCCTAAGGAAACTCTAGCACATATCCACAAGGATGCTCATTGCAGCATCATTTATGATCATGAAAAAAATGGAAACTACTTATTAATGTCTATTACTATTGGATGGATAAGTAAATCACGATAGATTCATTCAATAACGCATCAATCAGCAGTTAAAATGAATTAACTAGATCCACAAGCATCAACATGGATAAATGTCAGCAATAAAATGGTGAGAG
The DNA here is from genome assembly GCF_057802395.1 of Ceratotherium simum simum. Taxonomy (NCBI): domain Eukaryota; kingdom Metazoa; phylum Chordata; class Mammalia; order Perissodactyla; family Rhinocerotidae; genus Ceratotherium; species Ceratotherium simum. Next base: position 61,670,492 of record NC_141909.1, on the reverse strand, counting down.
GAAAAAGCAAATACCATTCATGTCAAATGTGCAGCACATTATATTATGTAATATATTATTTATAGACATAAATATGAGGAAAGGAAGAACATGCTAACTTCAAAAAAGTGTACCTCTGGAGAGGAAGGAAGGGGAACGGGGTCAAGGAGGATAAAGTCAGATACATGGCTGCTATAGACCAAACTGTGTCCCCCCAAAATTCATAGGTTGAAGCTCTAATCCCCAGTGTGGCTGTATTGGAGAGAGGGCCTCTAAGGAAGTAATTAAGGATAAAGGAGCAATAAGGGTGGGCCCTATCCAATAAGATTAGTGTCCTTATAAGAAGAGACACCAGAGAGCTGGCTCTCTCTTCACACACGCTGGGGAAAGGCCAGGTCTTGTTATGAGGACATAGTAATAATTCTACAAGCCAGGAAGAGAGCTCTCACCAGGAACCAATCAATCTGCACATTGACCTGGGACTTCTAGCCTCCAGAACTGTGAGAAAATAAATTTCTGTTGTTTAAGGGCATCTAGTCTATGGTATTCTGCTATGGCAGCCTGAGCTGACTAACATAATGGCAAACCATTAACATTTGTTAAATCTAAATAGTGACTATATAGGAGTGCATTATATTATTCTCTATGCTTTTTATTTTTTTCTAAATATTCCTTCACATATACTGTCATTGTTTAATCTGACTCATGCCACAAGGAGAACATTAGTAATTTAAGTCACACTAAAAACAATGATACACAACTAACTCTCCCCAAGAGGTCATAAAAGTTTTACATTTCACTGAATAAAGGTTTCTTGTGTAATATAATAAAATAAAACAAAGGGAGGGGGTACTTCTGCAAACTGGTGAAGTCATACAGGATGCCACTAGGATGTGGGAGACCTGACAGGCACTCATGCCCCTCCTCCTACCCTGTGTCCCCTTGCTGTCCAACCAGTAAATGCCCAATGGGATTGACACCATCATCAGTTTTCTGTTCCATTCTTTGAATTTTAGAGAACCTGCCAGTGCTAGCCCCTAATACTTTCAATCAACCTCTTAACATGGGAGGGAGAAAGTCTTACCTTGCTACCCTTCAAACAAGAAAAGAAGTGGTATTGCTCTGTCTTATCCATTTGCCCACTGTGCCAAACATAGTGATATTAAATGTGCATTAAAGCATGTTAGCACAATGCCTTGCACCTAGTAAGTACTCAATAAACATTGTTTGCATAAAGCATTTGTGTTTTTAATCAAACCATTTGATTTTAGTTCAGCATTTACAGGTTGCTTAAAAGTTAACACACGAAACAAGACACCAGCTAAACCAAGTATGTTTTAAATTAAAAGTCATTAATCCAGAATGGTGATACAGTCTATTCCAGTGGTTCTCAAACTTTACTATCGGGATTATCCAGAAAACTCACTGAAACATACATTGCTGAGCCCCACTTCCAAAGTTTCTGGAGTGGGGCTCAAAAAACTGAATTTCTAGCAAGTTCCCAGGTGACGTTGATGCCACTCGTCTGGAGCTTACATTTTAATAACTATTGGTCTAGACCTTCAGGGGTGCCTGGAGAAAGTAAAGTAGTGTTCTCTTTAATCTGAATCTTATCTTATCCATATATATATAAAAAATTCATATATAGACACATACTTATACATTTATACATACACACACGTATATATAAGTATATATATAACAATAATTTATATGATAATATATAAGATACGATATATATCTTACAAGATATATAATAATATATCCATAATAATCTTACCTTACTATACCCCTAAAATTACAAATTAATAAACTGAAAAATAATAATAGCTACCAACTATTGAGTGTTTATTATATGTAGGGCACTATGGTAACTGCATAAGATACATTACTTATTTTAATCTTTACAACAACTCTGTAAGGTAAGTATTATTATAGCTACTTTACATATGAATAAGCCGAGCCTCAGAGAGGCTAAGTGACCTGACCAGCTAGAGTGGTAACACTAGAATCTGTACCCAAGCGGAACTCCAGAGTCCAAGCTCTCAACATTGCTTTTACTTCTGAAATAACAAGTGGGCTTCCCGCCCCAGCACCAATCCACAAACCCGACAGCTGCTTACACTTTAAAGCACCAACAATTGGAGCCATCAAGTTCATGCTGAGATCCTGATTATGAGGAAAGGCACCAAAGCACTTGCTTCCTTTCACCTGAAATTAACCCTTCACCCTGCGGAGAGGCAAGAAGACCAGAAGAAACAAATTGAAGACATTAATAAAAGATCCAGGTACTATTTTTCTTCTTGATCTCCCCAAACGACCAAACAAAGATTCCTATGCAATACATTCACTTCCTCCTTCAGTCCCAGTGGCATCATTTGAAAACACAATAAAGAAAATGACTAAACTGCCCTTTTTGAGGAAATATCTTAGCATCCTTTTGTTTCATTTTTTCTGGTTAGTGAGCTGTTGCAAAAACTTTCGAAGTCTTTACATTTAAGGGGACAGAAGTGGAGACAATGGCTTCTTAGCTGTCCAGAAAGTATGCTGATGAAAAAACAAATGAAGCAGCAAGAGGATATGAAATTGAAATTGGCCCAGTCAGAAAGCTAGTAAAATTTCAAGAACATAGAGACTGGGAAAATTGAGACAAGCTGCTCTTTAAAAGGGAGGAGCAAAAGTGTCATCTTTCTTTTTAAAGTTGATGGCATACTCATTTTTCAGACTTTTATAGTTTTCTTAAGTTTTAAAGAAGGAAAAAGTGAAAACATTAAAATAGTGAATGGACAGAGCAGAACTTCCCATTAAAATAAATATACTTTGTTTTATTGTTTGGAAAACTCTAATGAGCTCCAGACTATTAACCGAATTCTGTCATTTTTTGAAAGAAGAAATTTCCAGCCCATTTCCAGAGGTTAGGTTAAATTGGTATCTACTTAATTAATCCTGGAATTATAAAATTAAAACAAAATATGCTGAAATACTTAAAAACAACACATCTTAGACCTTCTGTGTGGTGTGTTCATGCCAGAATCTGCTTCCTTTTTGTCTGAAATCTGAGGCTATTAACAACACTAACCTAAATGGGACTGCTGCCTCGGTCTACATGGAGATCAGTTTGCTACTTGGCTGAGGATGTCAGCATAGTTGGTGTTGATCTTGTATGTGTATTTGGGGCTGGGAAACCTGATATCTAATTGGCACTAGCATCCATGCATTGCTCGGAATTAAACCTTAAATTCACCCTTGAGGCCTTTTTCTCACACTCTGCTTTTAATTGGCAAATCCTCTCAGCTCTACTTTCAAAATGTAACTCAAATCCAACCCTTTCTCTCTACCTTCACCACTTCCACCCTACTTCAAGACACTAGCATCTTTCACTTAGACTAATCAAATGAGACTTATTCCTGCTTCTGCGGAGTATTCTGCACAGAGTGGTCAAAGTGACCCTTTAAACTCTAAGTCAGATAGTGTCACCATATTGCTCAAACCCTCCAGTGGCTGTCCATCTCACTTGGAACAAAATTCAAAGTCATTACCACAGCCTGCAAGGCTCCACTAGATCTGCCCTCCACTTATCTCTCAGACCCCAATTCTTACCTCTCTTTAAGTCCTTTGTGTCTTTGACCACTAAAATGCTATCTAGCAATCACAGTAATATTCCTTGCTCCATTCTTTCTCCTTCTCTCCTAGACAATTACATCACACCTCTCTCCTCAAAGCTCCCAAAGTCCTCTCCCATCCCCACCCTCAGCTGATGACTTTTGCTCCCTATTTTACTGAAACAACAGTAGCAATTAGAAAAGAGTTCTATATGTTCCCACCTCTGTGTTTACCCACCCACCAGAATGTATGCCCATTTATTCTGCCCTCCCCATAGATGGGGCCAGGCTTCTATCTAAGGCCAATCTCTCTACTCATGCTCTAGATCCCTCCCTCTAGATTCTCTCTGCTCACTTTTATGTCACTGATTTTTCCCTCTTTCCTGGATTATCCTTATCAGGCATACAAACATGCTAGAATTTCTACCTTCTTAAAAATAAAAAGAAACTCTCTTAACTCTGCTCCCTGTATCTACCACCCCAGTGCAGCAAAACTCCTCTAAAGAGATATCTATACTTCCTCTCCTCCCATTCACTCTTGATCCAACTACAACTACTCAGTGCAAATCTAAGTCCAATGGTCAGTTCACAGACTGTATCCTTCAAGACCCATCAGCATCTTTTGGCACAGTTCATCACTCCCTCCTTGATATACTTTCTTCACTTGGCCTCCAGGATGCCACACAATTCAAGTTTTGCTCCTGGCCAGTGCCTACTCTCCTCTGCTCCCTCGTCCCTACTCCCACCCCTGCACTCAGTTTCTCTAACCTCATCTCCTATCATGCTCCCCTCACTCACTCTCACCAGGCACACAAGTTAGCTTCTTTGCCATTCCTCAAACATATCAATTTAGAAAGCCTTCTCCTTGCTCTTCTCTCTATCGGGAATGCTTTTCCCTCAGCTCTTTCAAGTTTTGTGTTCAAATATCACATAATTAATGACAACTTTCCTGATCACCCTATTTAAAATTGAAATATCCACCACCCTCAAACTTCCCATCTCCATTTATTTTTCTCCATGGCACTTACCAACTTCCAACATACTATAAAGTTTACTTATTCAGTTTAGTTTAAGTCCTCCCTTTGGCCTGAATATGGTCGCCTGTCATTCAAAGTCATTTGATAGATACCTTTGATTCCAGACACCTGGCACACAGTAAGAATTTAGCAAATCACTGTCTAATTAATGAAGCTACAAGCCTTGACTCCTAGCACATAAGTTAAGACAGTCATCGGTACCAAAGACAGTATATTAAAAAACTGAGACACACTTAGGTCCTCAAATTAATGAGAAAAATATTTAATAATAAAGTAGGTATATTAAGTTCCCAACAGGTTGTTCAGAGCTGGTTTGGCCAACAAACAGAACAATTTCCATAGTCATGTTGGGAAATACTTACCGTTCTTGGAAAGGGATTCTGCTCAAATCATTAAGTGAGTTAGTACCCTAGGTAACTCAATGGGTAGAAAGAGTTACCCCTTGACATGTAGGATCATATAGTTACTGGCCCTCAAATGCTGTCATCCCCACAAGCAGTTTGCTCTTAAATTCTTCAGGTCTTCAAATAGACACATTCATTTTACAGAAGCCCAACTCAGAAATAATTATAAGACAACACAAGCAGCAGGACCATTTCATGCCAGACTAATGACTTCAGGACATGCAAGGCATGACTCCTCTGTATAAACCCACTTCAGAGCAGGGGTCAAAACCATTAAACTAATGTTAAACTGGAGTCCCTGGGCCCTGAGTACCCCATGACTCCAGAGGATTGGGATTTGTAAGAAAAATACCAAACACAGAGACATGTATAAACACTCTACAAGATTCTTTACACAAATGCCTTTTTGTCCAAAATCAAAATTCCAGAAAATAGAACTTTTCCTACTTTTAAATGAAAAATATCTTTAAAAAGACATTCAAGAGTTAATTTTAAAAGAAAAAGAAAAAAACCTCTCAGGATGAAGTATGAAGATATCACTGCTTGACTTTAATAAGTGTTCTGTTTAAAATGTTCATTATAAAGGCCTGGTCCCTTTAAGACATTCTCTTTAAAATCCAAGTTTAACAACTTCTGGGAGCCTTAGTATTAGTGCGATGAGTAATCTTCCCCTCTCCCTGACTTGAGGGCTGAGTTAGAGGTGAGTGATCTGGCTGTATGACGTCCACACACTGCCACAGAGGAGGAGGATGAGAGCCATGGTCACTGAGCTTTAATTTCAAATTTAAATTTATGGAGGCTTGTAACAAGGAAACTCATCTTACACAGAAACTAGCTGGCTCTTCACCGAACCTTTTCTGTTCTCCTTCAGCACATAACTATACTACACTTCCCAGCCACCCTTTCAGGTAAGTGTAACTGAGCCCTCACCAGTGAAATGTTAGCAAAAGTAATATATGCCACCACCAGGCCCTAGCCTATGAGAATATCTCCCCAGGCAATGCCAGCTTGATGTAGATGAGTGTGGCAACCTTAGAAGCCATATGTCAAAGGTGGCAGAGCGACAGATGGAAGGAGCCCAAGAAGGAGCCCTGAATCACCACTTAGAAGACAGTTGTCATTCAAAAGAGAACCAATTTTAGACATTACATAGATGATAAAATAAGCCTTTAATAAGTTTCTTTTGTTACAGCAGTTGTTACCTTAACAAACATCCTATCTTAGTTCAGAATGCTAAGACGTAATGAATAATTAAATTACTAATGACTAATCCACTTAAGGTAAGCAACTGTTTACCAAGCTCTAAGATCCACTGTCTCTAGCATTCAAATCCAACAGGCTTGCAACAGTTGTAAAAAGACTAATACCAGGGTCTTCTTTTCAATATCTAAAGCTTTCAATGGGATAAACACTTGAAATTTCCATAAATAAGATAAAGACAAACATTTTGGTTGCTGTTGCTACTACTGAATAAAAAGACTTATGGTCTTTTTTAGTCTAATTTAGCTCCCTCCTACCTCAACCTTGAAGAAGCCAAAATCATCAGAAAGAGTATTGGAAGAGAAACAAAAGAGCTAGGAGGAATAGGCAAGGGTCCTTGAGTCATGGGTCAGACCTGGGCCTGAAGGGAGAAGATTTGGATTCAACATAAAATTGAAGTTCTGATTTTGCTTGGACAGAACTTTTAAAGCCTGAAAGTATCTTAATGATTAAAATGAGGGAAAAGGGACTAAAAAACTGTTGGGACAAATAGAAAAGAAAAACAGCCACTTGATAGATACAAATCTAATCATATCAATAATCACATTAAAAGTAAATGAGCTAAACACCCTAATGAAAAAGCAGAGACTGTCAGATCAGATAAAAGAATACAACCTAACTACATGACGCTTATATGAATTATACTCTAGCAAAGGAACAATACCCAGGAATGAGAAAACTGACATTACTAGAGATTTGATAGGTATTAAAATGATACTAAGGTAATGTTATAAGCAATTTTATGCCAATAAATTCAAAACATAGGTAAAATGGATAAATTCCATGAAACACACAAATCACTCAAGGAAAAAAAGATAACCTGAATAGTTCTATATCGATATCAAAAGTTGCATCTATAGTTTAAAACCTTCCCATAAAGTAAATTACTGGCCCGGATGCTTTTATCAGTGAATTCTACAAACATTTAAGAATAATAATATCAATTCTACACAAACTCTTCCAGAAAAGGCATCCAGATTGGAAAGAAAGAAGTAAACCTGTTGTTATTTGCAGATGACATGATCATTTTTGTAGAAAATCCAATGGAATCCACAAAAAAAGTAAGTTACTAGAACTAATAAGTAAATTTGGCAAGTTCATAGGATACAAGATCAATATACAAAAAAATCAATTATATTTCTATATACTATCATCAAACACTAAAGAAAAAGTTTTAAATATCATTTATAAGGCATCAAAAATATAAAATACTTAGGGATAAATCTGACAAAAGATGTGCAAGATCTATAAACAGAAAACTACAAAACATTGCTAAGACAAATCAAAGAATACCTATGTAATTGGAGAGATACAATATGTCTATGGATTGGATCAATACTATTAAGATGTTGATTCTCCCCAAATTGAGCTGTAGAATCAACATAATCCCAATCAATTTTCCAGCAGGCTTTTTTTGTAGAAACTGACAAGCTTATTCTAAAAGTCATATGGAAATGCAGCTTTAACAAAGAACAAAATTGGAGAACTAATCCTACCAAGTTTCAAGACTTAGTGTAATGTTACAGTGATCAAAACAGTGTGGTATTGACACAAAGATAGACATATAGATCAACAGAATGAAACAGGGAATCTAGAAATAGGCTCACACATATATGGAAAGGTGATTTTCAACAAAGGTACATAAGCAATTATGAAGAAAGAATAAACTTTTGAACTAATGGTGCTGAAAGAATTAGATATCCATATACCAAAAAAAAAAAAAAAACAACTTTGATCCATACCTCAAACCACATATAAAAATTAACTCAAAATGGATCATAGTCCTAAATGTAAAGTCTAAAATGAAAACATCTAGATGGAAATAGGAGAAAATATTATATGATCTTACATTAGGTAGAGATTTCTCAGACAAAGCACCAAAAGAATGTTGCATGAAACAAAAATCGTAAATTGGACTTCATCAATATTTAAAATTTCCTGCTTTTGAAAGACACTGCTAAGAGAATGAGAGACAAGCATAACGACATTTCAGAACACTGAACATAAAGAAAAACATTGAATATTGAAGAAGCACTAGACTATCAGCTAACTTCTCAACAGCTTAAAAGTAAGACCCAAGGGAAGCCAGAGAGTAATTGGATAGGATATCTTCAATGAGCTAAAGGAAATTAACTGCCCTAAATCCTACACCTAGTAAAAATGTCCCTCAAAAATGACCATAAAATAGACATTGTCAGGCAAACAAAAGCTAAGAAAGTTTGGCATTATCTAATCTTTACTAAAGAAAATTCTAAAAGATGTATTTCAAACAGAAGGAAAGTAGTCCTGAGATGCAAGAAAAAATAAAAAGCAAGCAAATTAATATGTGCGTAATTCTAACAATGAGCATGTTGTAGTAGCAGTAATAGTGAGAGTAGAAATAGGACTAATAATATCTTGTGGGTTTTTTCTAAAGCAAGATATAATAAAAAATAAAACAACAAGTTGAGAGAGGGTAAATCCAAGATCTTTGTGTTTCTTAGTAGGGTAAAGGTATTGAATAACTTTAAACCTTGACAAGTAAAATATGCATGTTGTAATTCCTGGGTAACTACTAAAATAATAGAAAGAGAATGTTTAACTTGCAAACAAGTAGAAGGAAAATAGAATTTTAAAAAATAATCTATCTAAAAGCATGCATGTGGGAAAAAGTAGAACAAGATAAGATGGTAGATGTAAATCCAACTATAGAAGTAATTACATTAAATTTGACTAAATTGACTAAATACTCTATTTAAGAGGAAAATATTATCAGACTGCATGAAAAAGATTCAACTATATGAAGTTTTCAAGAAACATCTAAAATATATGGAGATAGAAAGGCAAAGAGTAAAAGGATGAAAAAATGGATACCCTGTAAGTACTATCAAAAAGAAAGCTGGAGGGCAAGCCTGGTGGCGTAGCGGTTAAGTGCACGCACTCCGATTCGGCGACCCAGGGTTCGCAGGTTCGGGTCCTGGGCGCACACCGAGGCACCACTTGTCAAGCCATGCTGTGGTGGTGTCCCATATAAAAAGTAGAGGAAGATGGGCATGGACGGATGTTAGCCCAGAGCCAATCTTCCTCAGCAAAAAAATAGGAGGATTGGCATCATATATTAGCTCAGGGCTAATCTTCCTCACACACACACAAAAAAGCTGGAATTTTACATTTAAATAGCTTACTAGAGATAAAGAGAGACACTTCTTTATGAAAAAGAGTTCAATTCAGCAGGAAAATATAACAATTTCTAATTTACATGTAGTTAATTATACAGTATCAAAATATATAAAGCAAATTTGACAAAAAGAAGATGACAAGAAGAAATAGAAAATCCACTGTTATAGATTGAGAGAATCAAAGCAGATTGATAATGTCAGGAAAGAAAAGGTAACATCACTACAAATGTTGTAGACCTTAAAAAGACTAGAGAGTATTATGCACAACTTTATACCATTACATTTGAAAATTTAATTGAAAGTTTAAAATTCCTGGAAAAATTAATTTTACAGAAATTAACTCAAGGAGAAATAGAAAATCTGAATAGTCATATAACTATTTAAGAAATGAATCTTTTTGGAAGACTGAACTTTACCAGTGAGTTCTACCATTCAAGGAAGAAATAAATTCAATGTTACATAAATTTTTACAACTCATTTCATCAGACTATCATAGCTTTCTTTGATATCAAAACCCAACAAGGACAATTCAAGAAAGGAAAAGTTTAAGATTCTAATATACAGATGCAAAAAATCCTAAATAAATAATATCTAAACAGATTCAGAATTATATAAAGGATAATATATCAGAATAAAATTGATTTATCCTAGGACTATAAAGTTGGATTAACATTGAAAAATCAATTAATGAAATTATGATACTCTGAATAGATATTGACAAAACATTATTAAAGATAAACATTTATTTATGATAATTTCTTAAAAACCTCTTAGTAAACTTGAAATAGAAAGAAATATACTTAGTCTGATAATATTACCTATCAAAAAGCTGTAGAAAATATCATACTAAATGGTAAAATGTTGAAAAATTTTCCTTAAATATTGGAACAACATAGGGATGCCCATTATTACTTCTTTTATTCAATGGCTTGCTATTAATTTCACCATCTGCTCTAAGGCAAGAAGAAGAAATAAAATGCAAGAGGATTGAAAAGCAAGAAAGATAACTGTGATTATTCATATATGATTGTATATATCAAAAAATAAAAATATGTCATATATTACTAAATCTAAATTATGAGGTTTTAAGACCCAAACGAAAGAAAATTTAATGAATACTAAACTATGTGAGCAAAGCATAGGCACTGGGGGTGGGAAGGGAGTGCAAGTTGAAGCATTTCAAAAGCTCCTTGGAAGAAGGTAAGAAAGAGATGGAGAGGGGGAAGTGAGCATATTCTCAGGCTTCATTTTACAAGTGTGGGAGGAAGTAGGCAAGAGATAGAGCATCTTGTTGAGAAAAACAGTGTATCTTGTGGGGAAATAGCTGATATCTTATTCCAAATGATAGTAATCTATCTGATATGAGAAAAGGGAAAAAGGTAGACAACTTAACAGAAGGGATGATACAGCAGTATAATTTCCAAATTCACAAGAAAATAAAAATGGAATAACTAGCAACCGAATCAAATCAACAAAAATAAGAAAAAGAAAAAAGAGGGCAAAATGTGTTAAATAATAAAAATGAACTAGAATAAAAGAAATGAAATTTATCAGTGGTTACACTAATTGTAAAAGGGCTGACGTTTTCCCATTAAGAAGAATCAAAGTAGGTTAAACAATAAAACCCTGATATATGCTATTTTCAAGAAACATACTTAAAATAATAAAGAAAAAGTTAAAATTTTTTTTAAAGTTGTCAAATAGGTACTGGGCAAATGCAAACAAAAAGAATGTAGGAGTAGAAATACTAATACCAGGCAAAATAAAATCTAATATTAAATGTAACAAATAAGATTTTTAAAGATATTATGGAATGATAAAAGATTCCATTTTAAATGAATCTATAACACTTATAAACCAACATGCTCACAAACACTGTAGTAGTTTAATACATTTAAAAAATATACATTCGAGGGGCCGGCCCGGTGACGTAGTGGTTAAGTTCTCGCATTCTGCTTCTGCGGCCTGGGGTTCGCCGGTTCAGATCCTGGGCACGGACCTACTCACCGCTCATCAAGGCATGCTGAGGCAGCATCCCACATAGAAGAACTAGAAGGACCTACAACTAAGATATACAATTATGTACTGGGGGCTTTGGGGAGAAAAAAAAGAGAAGAAAAAGAGGAAGATTGGCAACAGGTGTTAGCCCAGGGCCAATCTTCCTCAAAAAATAAAAATAAAATAAATAAATAAAATCTCCTTTCTGTGACCTAAATGAAAACATGAGGTCCCAATAGGGTGAGAAAAAATATATATATATTTGAAATGCAGAAAGGACTTGATAAAGATTCAGCTATAAGGAAGACAACCCTCAGAAATGGAGAGATTTAGAGGACAAAAAATAAATAAGAATAGTAAGGAATCAAGAAACGCCTTCAACTAACCTAACTGTGGTAAACATTTCACAATGTATATGTGTATCAAATCATCACACTGTATACCTTAAATTTACACAGTTTTATATGTTAATTATATCTCAATAAAGCTGGAGAAATAAAAATAAATAAAAATAATAAAGAAACACTTTCAATTAAAAAGTATGTACACACATATATACATATACACATATACATACACACATATATATAAAGCCTCTTATATATATATAACCTCTTACAATCCTTAGAATAGAGAACATATATATTTTATATATATATATATATATCTTTGATATATACATAAAACATTTTAAAAAATCTATTGTATACTTGGCCATAAAACAAACATTAAAAAAAATATATTAAAGAAAAGAATTTACAGGCTACCTTCTCTGATCACAAGATAATATAATTAAGAATAAATAATAAAAAAGTGATCAAAAATGTTTATTAAGAAATATATACTACTAGAAAATCATTGGAGGCAATAAAAAGGAGAACACTTTATACCAAAACCTACAGGACACAAATAAAAGCTATACTCAAGGCAAAATATGTAGTTTTAAATGCCTTAAAATAAAGGAACTTTGTATTAATAAATAAGAAAACAAATCCACAAAATTAAGCTGGGAAGATAGCATTTATAAAAACAAAAGGTAAAATTCATAAAATGAGAACAATAAGAATAGTAGAAAGGATACTTAAACCCAAAAGCTGATCCCTGGAAAAGATCAATAAAATAAATAAATAAGGTAAGCCTGATAAAAGAAAAAGTACAAAGTAAACACGATTTAGGAATGAGAAAGGAAACATAACCACTGATTCAGGAGAGATTAAAGAATAATACAATTACTAAGTGCAACTCTATGACAAAAAGATTTGAAAACCCAAAGGAATGAATTATTTCCTAGCAAAATACCAATTATAAAACCATCCTAATAAGAAGTGGATAATTTTAATAAATGAATTACCAAATAATCCATAAGATGATCAAGAACCTACCATTTAAAAAGACACCAGAACCAGAGAGCTTCATAGCTGAGTTTTACCTGGCCTTTAAAGAATGGAAAATTCCTATGTTAAAATAGGCCATAGAAAAATATATAAAGCCCTCCAACAATGCCAAATAATTTTCATGCCCAAAATTGATAAAAATAGAAGCAAAATAGAAAATTGTAAATCAATTTGACTTATTACGATAAAAGCAAAAACTCTAAATAAAATATTAGCAAAGAGAATCTAAAATATATCAAAGGACTAAGTAGAGTCTATTTCAGGAATAATAGAGCACTTAACGTCAGGAAACAAATGTACCCATTTAATCCAATACAGCAGAAAAGTAAAAGATAAAAGCACATCTTATCAATAGATACTTAAAGGGCATTTGACATAATTCAACAGCCAGTCCTAATTAAAAATAGCACTAGAAAGTAACTATTTAAATTCAGCAAAGACAATTTTCCAAAAACCAACAGCAGACTCTAAAATCACAACCAAAGATGACCTATTTCATGTTATATTTAACATTGTTAAAGATATTATAGTAAATACTAAAAGAAAATGAAATAACAGCAAAACACATTGGAAAAGAGAAAAAACTCTCTTGCTGATTACATGACTGTATACTTGTATACATAGAAAACTCAAGAAATTCTAACAAAATTCTAAAATTCTAACAAAAAAATTCTAAAGTTAATAAAATAATTTGTTCTAATTTCTGAATTAAAAAATAAACATTTTTAAAAATTTACAGCTTTTTTCTGGCAATTAGTATCAAAAAATGAAAAACCAAATCTTTTTACAATAGTGACAAAAACTATTAAATCTATAAAATAATTTAATAACAAAGGCACAGGATTACAGAATCTTATTAAAATATGTAACACATGATCTGAAAGGTATGAAAATGCATTCCATGTTCTTGGAAGGGAAGAATAAATATAAAAATGTCAGTGCTCCAAAAATTAATGTGCAAATTGAATGCAATTTCAACTGGTACCCCAAAAATTTAATTGGGTAAATTATTTTAAAATTGTATGTGAAAGAATATATATCCAATAAAAGTGTGAAAAAAAATGGTATGGGAAGATTTCCCTTACTGAATATCAGAATATATTATAAAGCTATTATAATCAAATAGGAACAAGTAAATAGAGCAATGAAACAGGATAGATACTCCAAAAATAAATCCTAGTGTAGACAAGAATTTAATACATTATAAAAGTGATATATTTTCCATATGAAAAAATTATAGATTATTTAATAATTAGTACTAATATCCTCAATATACATCTTGAAAAAATAAAAATGGATTGTCTCTTATAACAAACACAGAAATAAGTTCCAGACAGATTAAAGTCCTAAATTAAAAATTAAGAACCTGTAAGAAAACCTGAGACCTCACAATCTAAGAGTTCCTAGAATCCATGACTTGCTAGCTATGACTAGAAACCCAGAAGCTAAGGCTAGATGCATTTGATTAAATAAAAATGGAAAGCTTTTTTATGGCAACAGATCTCATAAACAAAGATAATGGACAAATATGTGGAAAAAAATATTTGTAACACAGATGATAAAAGTTTAAATTGATAATAGGCAAAAATCTCTTACAAATAGACCAAAAATAGACAAGTAACCAATAAAATAATGGTCAAATACAATTCACAGATGAATAAATCCAGTGGTAAACAAATGAAAAGATGTATGATGTACAAATTCACAAATAGTAACCCTGAATATGCAAATCACAGTAACAACATGATTTTCACTTTACACACAGTAGACTGACAAAAATTTAAAAGAACAACAACATCTATTGCTGGCTGGGATGTAATGAAAGGGATACTCTCATATATTTCTGGTGGAAATGTGAAGTGTTACAGCCTTTGGGGAAAGCAATCTGGCATCATTTATTAAAATTAAAACACATACTCCCACTTAGACCCACCCAGCAATAACATTCCTGGGTATTCCATAAAAATAAAAGCATTTATCTACCAAGACGCATGTAAAAAGATATTGATTGTGGCATTGTAAGTAGTGGTAGAAAAAAAAGAAATATTACAAACAAAAGCAATGCCTATCAGTAGGAGAATGGCTTTTTAAAAATTCCCGTCATTAAAAATAACAAATTCGAGCTCTACCAGATGAGCTGGAGGATTTTCAAATAAGATATTGCTGAGTGAGAAAAGCAAGATGCACAAAAGCATGTAATATATGATCCTACTTTCATAAAAAAAATAAACCTTGCAGATTTATACTGTACACATATGTATGTATATTATACATTATATGAGGATTATATGAAGACAAAAATACGGAAAAAGATGCATTCGATGCTCTTTTAAAGGCTACTTGAGAGGCAGAGAGGCAGAGAGGCTGATGTAAAAGGCAGGAGAGGGTGAAGCAAACAAATAAGAAAAACTTGCAGTAAAAAGAGCCCTTCATAATTTTAAAAGTATGCACTTGACAAAATTAAGCATATGTGGGTACATATAATTAAAACATATATTATTTAAAAATACATGTTAAAAATATTATTTAAAAAGACTTTTAAAAATCTTTAAAAAGATGAATATGCCAATAGAAAAATATTTGCTGCTCTAGTGATCAAAGAAATTCAACATAAAATAATGAAATACCATTTTTCCCTAGAAGATTAGAAAAGATTTCACACTGGTGTGTGGATGTGAAGAATTAAACATTTTAATGCTTTTTGAGTATAAATTGTTAGAACCTTTCTGAAGGATACTTTGGCAATATTTAAGAAAAGCCCTTAAATAACTACTGCATAATCATCAAATGTACATAAAGAATGTATACAAAAATGTATATAAAGAACAAGCGGGCCGGCTCCGTGGCTTAGCGGTTAAGTGCGCGCACTCTGATGCTGGCGGCCCGGGTTCGGATCCCGGGAGCGCCCCGAGGCACCACTTCTCTGTCCAACGCGAGGCCGAGTCCCACGTACAGCAACTAGAAGGATGTGAACCTATGACATACAACTATCTACTGGGGCTTTGGGGGGAAAAACTGAATAAATAAAATCTTTAAAAAAAAAAAAAAAAAAAAAAAAAAAAAAAAAGAACAAGCATTGTCACTAATATCAAGAAAGTATAAGCAAGTTAAATAAATGAAATAATATATGTAAAGTACTAAGCATAAGCTTGGAATATCATTAGCACTCAATAAATGTCCTAAAACAAGGGGATTGGTTAACCAAGAGGTAGTTTAGCTCAGAAGAGGAAAAAAATGATGACGTATTTAATAAATAGTGCTAGCATCCTGGAATGGAAAACAATGAGAGTTTTAAAAATGATAATGCAGATCCATATTCATGACACAGAAAGACATTAACAAAACACAAGATATTATTAAATGGAAAAAATGAAATTGCAAAGCAATATCCATCTTTAAAAACATATCTGTAATTATATTTGTGTAGGAAAATATCAGGAAAGAAGTGAACCAAAATGTTAACAGTGGTCATCTCTGAATGGTGGAATTTTTTTTTTGAGGTTCTTTTTTTTTTTTTCGATCCATCTGTGTTTTCCAATTTTTCCACAATAAGAATGCATTTTTGCATAATTTTTAAACTTTTCAAAGCACAGCAGAGTGGGTGAGTAGTATATGGAATATGGAATCAGAATCCCAGCTTGTTAACTTAATAGCAATGTGACATTAGGCATTTTATTTTTAAAAAACTTGTTTACTCATCTATTGATTAATTACCTGGAATCAAAATAACCCATCCACTGGTCATTCTAAATCAAGTCATTTACTGTACTCAAATCCACAGGCCAGGGTGGGAAAGAGGGGGCGTGCTGACATTTGCTCACACTAGCAAAATTTTTATGTTGCCCTAGTAGGTATTCAAAAGACTGGATCAGACACAGGATCTTGTGTGTTTATTTTCAAACATCTTATGACTTGAGAGAACAGGTGTTGAAGGAAACTGTGTCTACACATTTGCTAGGAAAGCATTCTCAGGTTTCTTTTCTAATCACGGAAAAGATGATACATTAATGTGACTATTACCCCTACTTTCTGAAAACAGCCAAGCAACCAGATGCATCAAACCCACATTCAGGAGAAATGAAGTCATGAGTAAGAGTCCCAAGCATTCTAGCAATGAAGCTATTAGAGTTACATAACCTACAAGTTCCAACACATTTTCCCAGGTCCACCATGTACCTAATAAAACTTTTCCAAGGACTACTGAAAGACAATTCCAAATTCATATATCATGACCTTTGAACCAACTCCAACAAAATACAGAATGACCCTGATGGGACTGGTTATGGATGAAATTGGTGCATGCTCAAAATTACTTTGGAAGACTAATGGAAATTTTTGATTCACAGATGGAAAGTGAAAAGGAGGAGAGGACATTCAGTCCTGGAACCAAAAGACTATGAAAAATGAAGAGCGAGAAGAGGGATACTTCCCCTCTCCTTGAGAGGGCACAGGAGGGAGGACAGCGAAACACTGCAGGGAGCCTCTACATACATCCACCTGCCCAGGACCATCCTTGGAAGGAAGATGATGAGAATCAGTGATCTCTCTGATTTCCTTTAATACTAAGAGAAAATGATTCTTCTTCAGGAATGAACAAGAGGACTGAGCACTCAGGATGAGTTCAGTGTGGAGTCAAATAAAAATGATATAAGCCAATCCCATTTAAAGACAAGCTATCATCTCCTGTTTGGGCTTTTGCAATGGCCTCCTAACTGGTGTCTCTTTCTACTCTTGCCTTCTTATAGTCTACATTCCATACAGCAGCCAGAGTGATCTTTTTAAAACAAAAATCTTTTTAAAACAAAAATCAGACCATATCTCTCACTGATGGCTTTCTTCACACTTAGAATAAAATCCAAAGTCCTCACCGGGACCTATGGAGTAACCATAGGTCTTAGTTTTCCTGGGACAATCCTGATTAACGGCTAATGAGGTACTCTCCCCGATATCCCTGTGGCTCATCCCCTCACTTGATCCAGATGTCTGGTCAACATCATCTCCTCAGAGATGTCTCTTCCATGATCTCTCTATTGAAAAATGACTCTATCCCTCTTTCCCTGCTTTACTTTTTTTCAAATACCTTGTCATATGTAACATTATGTCACATTTTTATTTCTTGATTTGCTTGCTTATCTGACTGGAATTGTGCTCCCCAAGGGCAGGACTTTGTTGTCTTCACTAACACACCCCCAGCCCTGAGACCCGTGCCTGGCTCCTGGCAGTGGCTCAGAGTATATCTGACAAATGAATGAATGAATGAATGAATGAATGAATGAATGAATCTTTGGCTCTGCACAGCAAGTATCCATTCACTCCAAGTTTGTATTGACCATTGCCTGAGCTAGTGATTTGTAGAACTGATGGTCACGAGTATTACTTTTACACGGTCAAACCAAATTTACATTTTACCTCTGATTGCTTTACTACTTTCTAGGTGTTATGAGCACTGTCTGTAGACAACGATTCTAAGACAAGCCCTGAGTATGGATTCCCAACAGGCAAGGTTCTCTAGGGTGGCAGCTTTCCCCAGCCCCATGGCCCAGGCTTGAGGGTCCTTGCCTAGCTACTATGCCCTCTTAACCCTTGAACTTCACCTCTCTGTGTGCAAGTAGAGACGAGCAGGGGACTAAGAGTAAACCTGATCTTGCGCTTTTTATAAAAATCTTCTGAAAAGCACACACACACAAATAGGAGTCACCAAAATCCCAACACATCCCGTTTCTGCTGAAGCAAGCCCAGCAGTCCCACGGTAAGGGTGAGGTAATTAAGTCTCTGAGAGTTTAAGGGCTAAGTCCATGTTCACGTAACCAGTAAGTGGCAATGCCCAGACTTATAGACCCACATCTGTCTGGCACCAAAATCTCTGCTACCTTCTATAAAAAAGGAGGATGCTAGTCTTTAAAGGGAAATGGACTTTCCTATAAGCTTTTAAGTAGCCCATGCCCCAAAGAGGACCTACAGAACTGAACAAATGACCTGAAAACATATTCTTGACTGGACGGTGAATAGTTGTCAACAATGGCTCCCCAATGACCCAAACTCCGGCTGAGCCTATCAACCAGCTCAGTTTTCCTAAGCTTTGAAAATAGGCTGTAGACTGATATGCTCCAAGCACACTGCAGCCACGGACTTCCCTTTCTGCCAGGAATAAGAGGCAAGGTCTGCCCTTTATACTTCTTTTGCTGACAAATGGTTGCTCTTGAATAATTACACTAGAGGGAAAAGTTGGCCTTCAGTGCAACTCTCAGTGAACTTTCAGTTACCACTTAAATTACTCAAAAACTAGAATTTCTGTTTGCAGGCCTGAGACTCCGACAGCAAGGCTTCTATGGGAGAAACTCCATCCCCCGTGGGAGGTTCAGTGAGCAGCTCCCCAAAATTCCTGTCTCAAGTTGCTCTGTCTCAAAGCAGGCACTTGGGATCCCAGCCAGCAGCCTCAGAGCACCCAAAATTGTAAGCCCTGGCCTGTATCCGGCATTGCTAGACTTCCAGCAGTGGGAGGTGGAGTGCCCCACTGTATTGTGTCTTTCTCCTGAAAAGTATTAACCAGTGATTAGTAACTGTTGCATGAGGATGGCTATGCAAACGCTTTGGCTCATAGAGTTCTCCCCGCCCCCACCCTTTCGTTTGTCTTGTGGTTTCATCCTACCTCCAGTTTTATGCACGGTACTGTTCATGGGTCTGAAAAACTACCTCAGGAGGTGGTTTTCTGGAGGCCCTCCATGATATCCACCAGACCCTGGAGTGGTGGAGGGGGCAGTTCCTGAGAGAATGAAACATAGGATGACTGGGAGTCCAGGTGCCAACCTCTGCGGAAAGCCCATCCTCTTGGTGCGAGTCTCCAAGGCTTTGCGCACTGCCCTCAGGAAAGAGAGGGTGTATGCCGAGATCCAGGGAGATTTAAAACAACTATTTCCTAGGGCTGATGAGGGGGTGCCTGATATCCTGACACTGAGCAAGCTCCCGTTTGAGTGTTTACAGGTGATGAGAACAAAAGAGGTGAAGGAAGTGCCCCACGGCCTCACCAAGGGGTAGCAGGGCTGAGACCAGCACTTCATCCAGGCAACTCTTACGGGACCATAGCAACATATTTGCATGGAAATTTACAGTCTTCAAAATGCTTTGTTATACATTAATACATTGACTCATGTATGACTTAATGTGTCTTAAGTGTGACTTAAGAATGACCAGAATCCCCTCTTTACAATGCCCAGCACAGTGTCCAGCACAAAGGAGACACTGAATGGATATTTGTTGAATAAATTGCAGAATGAGCGAAAGGAAAGGGAGGGTCAATCAGGGAGTGGGGAACAGGAATTTAGGGGTCTCAGCTTTAGGTATGTGCAGGGAGGGATCTTAATCCCAACAACTCACCTCTTGACAACCTCATGCCTTGTCTAAGACCCTGCAAGGCTATTAAACCCAATCTCCTCAATTACTAAAACAAGTTTACAAAATAAAGGTAACTGGAACAGCAGCTACTTGTCATTGCTCTAATTTTCAGATTCCTCTTTGTTTTGTATCCCTAGGTATTTCCCTTACTTTCTTGAGAGCTCAAATATGCATTTTAAAGGATGTTTGTTATATTTTATCCAGCATTTCCAAGTGTTTTTAGCAGGAGGGTTTCAGGTTATCTGGTTTGTCTGCATTACTGGAAATGGAGCTAAATTTCTTTTTAATGTTTTTCAGGGATAAAGAAAATCTACTCCCTGTACTTTCCCTAATTTTACTCACCTAGTGTCAACCTACTTCCATACATGCTTGAAAAAAATATACCCAGTGAGTTCATGTTCTGTCCTGTCTCCAGGCTCACTGAAAATGCCTGTTTTCCAAATTGCCATTCTTCTTGTGAATAACCACTTCGCTTTCCATACTGGCACTCACTCAGATCCATCCTTCTTTCCATGTTTCAGAGATGCTTCATCCCTTGTTCACAAACATAGGAAAGTAATTGCCAAGAACAGGTTCAAAAATAGCCTTCTCTCAATATTGTCAACAATGACAGCTGAGTGCACAGACTAAGCCAGATTATAACTTAATACTTGATAGTTTGCAAACTGCTTTCACATAACATTATCTCATTTTAATCTTCTCAACATCCCAGTAAGATGGACACTGTTGTCCTCATTCTAGAGGAAGAGAAAAGTGTTTAAGTGGCTTGCTTAAAGCTAGAAAGTGGTAGAGCTGGCTTCATTTCCAAGTCTCCCAAATCTACATCCAGTTACCCTGGGACCACAGGTGTCAGCCTCCGATAGCACCTCCACCACCCAGGCTATGTCAGGGTGCAATTAGTTCCCAGGCACAGTACATCTTTGGTTCTCAGTATGGTCCAGGGCATCACCTGGGAGCTTGTTAGAAATACAGATTCTCAGGCCACACTCCAGACCTACAACATCAGGATTTTTTTAACAACACTCCTGGTGATTTGTGTGCACTTTAAACTTTGACAAAAACTGCCCAAATCACTTAAAATCCAGGAGGGACTTACTCTTTTCGGAGGCCTTATCATTTCTTATCTCCAGTCAGCAGGATGGATGTTCTCTTCGCTTTGCATGCAAATTTAGCAAGATCAAAATAAAAGTCACCTCATATGTTCTATCAGTTATCAAAAACAGGTTTTCCATATCAGACAATCCAAGGTTATTTTCAACTTTTATTACTTGATAAAGTTGGGTGTTTGCTCTGTGCTTTCGTCCCTCCGCTTTTTTCTCTGGGGCACCAGGGAGCTTTCATAGTCGCTGTTCCAGGGCAGAGTTGGTAGTGTCACCAGAAAACTCCTCTCTAGCTAAGTGAGAAGCCCACAAAACAAAGAGGTTTGTTTGTGCGGGGTTTGAATCCCGGCTCTACCACCGCCCGGCTGTGTGAAACTTCGGGAAAGTTACTTCACCTCTCAGTCTCACTGCTTGTATCTATGACAAGATCTACCTTCCAGAGTTTTGTGAGAATTCAAGATAATGTAGTAGAGTACCTAGTACAACGATTGGTTCTTTGCAGACAATAAATGTTTTTATGACTGGCTGAGTGAACAAATAAGCAGAAACTATGGGGAGGAAGGGCTTGAGTGGGAAGAAGCCAGAGGTAGGAAAGAGATAATTACTAGAGTGTGTTTGTTAAATGTTCTTTCCTGTAATTAAAGAAGAGCAGAAGATGATGAAGGAAGTTGATGATACTAAGTTTTAAAACACATCAGTCACCGGAGTAATGAATGGCCCACGGACGCTGAGATAAGGAAATATTCCAATCATGCAAAAGTATCATGGCATCACAAAATACTTTCCAAACATAAGTATCAGTCTTACTAAGTGGTGAATAGCAGCACTGCCTTTAAGTTATATATTCTTTTATCATTCTTTTATTGATTACCCTAGAGATCGCAACTTTTGCATTTTTAACAAGCTTTGCAACTGATTCTGATACACATCAATGTTTAAGAACTGCTTCCACATTTGAAGAAAGAGCCTCAAGATAAGAGAGCCAACGTGTAGGGACAAGGAAGGGTACAGAAAGCACTTAATGAGGAGTAACAGGGGCAATGGGGAATTACAGGGCTGGAGTCCAGGAGGTGAACCCCCAAGCACAGTAATCTCGTTTGGACTTATTGCTTGGCGCCTTCAGTTGCATCTTTTTCCAGAATGTATTTAAAATTCATGAGGCAAAGTTGGCTATTCTGAAGCACTGCCACCTTCTAAACTCTACCCAGAGCTGGGCATCTCTTCTTTTTAGTCAGTTAGCTCTGAGCTGCAGTGTTATCTAGACCCTAGGGGAGGCTGAGCGAGGGGAGGCTGAGCGAGGAGAGGTTTCCCATAATAGAACCATTAGGTCATTCTTCAGCACGTGTATGGACACTGTCTTTTGGACATAATTCTCAATATTTTTAAAGGACAAAAAAAAGAGAGAAGTTTAGGAAAAAAAAAGACTCACTGAAATCAGTTTCTAGAGCATCACAATTTTTCTTCAGACCTACTGCCAAGGTTCTATGACTCAAACTTGGCACCAGATGATTTGTGGCCAGATTCCACAAAGCTAGAGATGGTCAGAAGCTGGACACTGTTCAGGCTCCCAGAGCAATAAACTGGACTCAGGCTGCTGCATATCTACTGATGGATACGAGAGCTCAACAGATATGTAAGTGAATTTCCTATACACTTATAATATTTTTAAATATTTCAAGCAAAGAAGAATTGCATGATTATTTTAAATTTAAAAAAATCTTTTAAGAAGTACAATGGTATAAGGATGGAAAAGAGAAGCATAGTACATTTTTTGACATGTACAGTATCTCCCCCAAGGAATTCCTGTATTATTTTACCCTTTTGTAAACTTTTAAAACAAGCCTGATTTATATCCATCTATTTTGCATTAACCTTTAAGATGGAATCTACTCACATGTTTGCCATCAAATACCTGTTGTTTTCGTTTTGTTTTGCTTTGGTTTGGGGGGCTATCTTTAGTTTTCTCTGCAATTACATTGACAAGTGGGGATGGAGGTGGGTTCTGAGTCTCAAGGATTCATAGGCAGATGCCTGAGACCTAGAGGATGAGCTGAAAACAGTGACTTTAACCAGATATTCAAACACCTGCGATAGCCAACAAGTGTAGATATTTTATCTGGAATATTTCTCATCAAAGACATACTTATGACTCTTCAGAAAAGCATAACACAGGACCATCCAAACTGCATTTTCTAAAACACTGTTTCCCAAAATGTGTTCTGGAAAACACCAGATTCATGAGATGTTTTGTGAAGAAAAAAGCAGTTTGCGAGCAAATCAGTTTGCAAAGCTGTGTTTTCTGACAATGAGGATAAAAATAGTAATTATAGCATTTAATGGAGACTTGGGGCCCTAGCAACATTATTATTTACAACTAAAATAAGAACAGCAACAGCAATCACTTCACTCAGTCCAACTGCACAACCCAAGAGGAAAAACCAAGCTGCCATCGGCACTTAAGGAGGAAGACTCATTCCATAGTCTTTACACAGAGGAAGTAACCAGAACATTATCTCCAGCCTCATTAACTGCAGAAGGCACAATCTTCTTCTTGGAGCAACACAGAGAGGTCAAGGCTCTCACACAAACGCTCTCTAGTACATGTTTTTCCCTCCCTTCATAGCATTTAATATTTTGCTATTATTTTCTTTCTTTTTTCACTTATTTACTATCCCTCCAACTTAGGATGTAAGCTCCAAGAGACGAGAATCATGTCATTTGTGTTCACAGCTGACCTAGCCCCATGCTTGACACATCATACGCATAAATATTTGTTAAGTAAGTGTACGGGTGAAGTTCTCTGATAAAGGCCTGACTTCTAGGTTCTAGAGTTTACTAAAAGCCATCAAAAGGGTGGATTTTCAAGAGTACCCAGAAAAACACCTCATGCAAATGTCCAAAATTCCATCTAAAAGGTACCAGCTTTTCTCTGCAAGCCCACCCAACTTGTGTCCACACTGGTCTCGTGGTGTCTCAGGGAACCATACAAAGTAAGGCCACTGATAATTCAAATTCTGCTGTTGTTCCCATTTTACAGATGAGGAAAGAGAGGCATGACACCTACCAAATCAAAACATGGCAACCCAAGGCAACAATCAACAGCACTGCAGGCCCCTTTCTGCCTTCCCACAAATCCAAAACACAACTTGAAGTGACAGAGGAGATGGCAAGACTGGGACCCAAGCAATGTTTCCACCTCTCCTGGCCACCCAGTGGCCACCTCAGAAAGACTTTATTGTATTGATTTAGCTCATCTCAGATGCATATACTATAGGTCCAAATCGACTCCTACAACTGTATTAGTCATTCTAGACACTTCAGTCCATTACTTAATGCATTACTCAGATCCTGGTACCAGGAGGGAATGGCAGGAAGTCAAGGTTGGTTATACATGGATGAAACAATAATAATCTTGAAAACACCTGCACCTGTGAAGAAACAGCAGCGTCTGGAAACATCTGACTGTCTGTAAGTTTTATAATTTGCCATTTAAAATGCTTGCCATGGATCTTATTTTTAAGTACATAGTATCTTTGTGTTAGTGATCAACTTTTAAATAATCATCCTCTAATTAGAATAACCCCCAATCAAAAATGAGTCACTGACCTTTTCCTCAGTGTTTTATTTCAGTAAGCCAGAATAAACACATGGAATTGTTACTATGGAGACCAAAGGTACTGGAGGGACCCAGCCTCTCATTAAAAAATTGACACACCAGCAGGAAAAAAAAAATGATGGATGTTGTGGTTATTTTAGGGAAAATCATGTCCCAAATGTTGAGGTTAAGTCAGCCACCCCTTTTCCTCCAGAAAAAAAAGTTTCCGATGCAAATGGTTTGAATTAATGCCATGGATATTTATAACAACAGTCTGGTTAGGGAATTTATTTGCTATTCATCAAGCAAATGTCCCCTAGGATTAAAGGAACCCAAAGAAAATATTTTTTAAATAATAAATAAAGTGTCTTTTGGGATGGGAAGCAGTTATATTCGTATTCAACAGTATGACTGCTGCGTTGAGTCCTCAAAGTCCAAGGCCACTGGGACTGGACGATTCTGTAGTGCGTTTGGAAGAGATCAGCAGGACACGTGTCCCAGCTGACGTGCCCACAGGAGAGCCCGTGTTTTCTTAAGTTGACACCCTAAGTAGTAAATAAAAGAGAAACCAAGAATGGCCCAATTTTCAGATCTAAAATTGGAAAGGCATTGACTGTCTCTTTTTTAAACTCCCTTAGTTGAGTTTTGGAGAGAAAAGGTGGAGGGAAGAGGTTTAACTTTTTTAGCATATCATCGGAAAATGCCATCCTCACTTTTTAAAAATAGCACTGAATGAAGAAACATTGTTTTGGTGATGCCTGCAGAAGCACTACCATACAGGCTCCTCTCCTTCACGTTGATTCTGTGAGGGAGGCCTTTGTGTGCAGTGGTCTCAAGAGGCAGACAGAGGAGCCAAAATGTTATGAAAGGGCCAAGAAGGCCCTGTGGGGACAAAGGCAGCAGGGGTGGCCATGAGCAGAAGGCCACCATTGGGCTCCCCCTCCTGGCCCATTTCCATCCAGAGGCCTGGCACCAGGTGACCCAGGACCAAACTGATCCTATCTTTATTTTAAATATTGATATTTTGTTCAGATGTGATTTTTAAAAAATATTTTTTAAGTATTTAATATTTACATACTCCTGACTATTGCATTAAAATATTATTTATCTTCATTATTGAATTTTTGGTATCCCCTTAAATTCTGTGCCTGAGGCAAGTGCCTCAACCACTTTACCCACCTGCCTCACTCCCTACTGTGGGGGTAATCAGGGCCCCTCAGAAGAAGTGCACCTGCTTTCAAGGCCAGGCAGGAGGAGAGAGCTGCTCAAGGAGGGCCCCACTGTCAGGGGAAGTATTGCCTCGAGGCAACAGCTTCTGCTTAGAGAACTTTTCCTCTCTCAGCAAATCAGTCCAAGCAGAACCTACAAGACACCACTTCTCAACCCCAAACTGAAAGGCAAGATTGCAGTGGTGGCTTCGGATCCTTGGTCTCAGTCCCTTGTCTGCCATTTGAGTAGTCAGGACTCCAAGCTTCGGTTTCCTCCTGTGTTAGCTGGGCATAATAAAGAAGACTACTTGCTAGCGTCGCCGTGAGCATTCAGTGGGGTAATGCAGGTCAATAGCTGAGAAACAGGAAACATTTAACCGGTGTCAACCACTGCTACTGTTCTTCAGATCTTGGTTCCTCCTCTAGGTACTTCACCCCTAGGAGGTGAAGTACCTCAGTTTCTTCTTCTGTAACACGGAGAAATAACAATACTATCTCTTGATGCTGTAAAGATTAAATGTTACTGTACATGAAGTGCCTAGAACAGTGTCTGCACATAGTGTTAACAATTATTACTGCAACTACAACTGTTGTTATCATACTAGCTTCTTCCTCTTCTCCCTTCGCCTATTCTTCCTCCTGTAACTACTCTCACTGCTGCCATCCTCCTGGAGGTTGGATAGTTAATACAGTTGCAGTGAGATCTAGAAACCACGACTCCCTCCACCGTGTGAGGGATCCTTAGGCTGTGTTCTTTAAACACTCAAATCAATTTACTATATGCTGTGCTTTTTAAAATGTTTTAAGATATCAAACATTTTTATTTTCTGCATACGATGCCAAATAACCTGTTGAATTGCTTTTCTCATTTTTTAGCTTAGCTGTTTGGGTATGCTGTAGACAGAACCCGAGACAACAGAAGAGTTAGTGTACTTCAATTGTTTATAAAGGAGCAGCATAAAAATAATCTTTAAAGCTAAGGGAATGTTAATATTTAGATCCATATAAGGGAAAACAATAACAGTTTGTGATTTCCTCCCTCCTCACTCCCAGGGCAAACATTTTTAAAGGAGGATTTTATTTTATAACATAAATTGTTGTCTATATAATCCCAAAGACATGAGTGATTAATAGTGAGCTATAGAAAGAGATGCCCATAATTAGCAGCCTGGGCACAGTCAGATATAAACATATATTTTGTTTATGGAACGTGTAGCTTGAAAAAAAAATCACATTTTGCTAGATGTCAATAGAGTTAAGACAATACGGAAGAAGCCAATAGGACAAAGATTTTTAAATCTGAATTTTTAAAAAATCAAAATCAGATATAATACATACGTGCATACCTACACCACACAAGCCTGAGACAAAATTTTATCCAGGTTTATTTCTTCATCATGCTGCTAATTATTACTTGTATCAATTATGGTATAACATTGTGCTTCTGACTTTAATTTTCACTACACAGACCTTAACCATACAATAGTAATTACCTTAAATGCAGATAAATAAACGCTTTTCATATAACAAGTCATTTCATGACTGCACACTTTATATGGTTTACTATCAATAATAATGGAACTGATGACATGTGGCACTTTTTGGACACCTGTGAAGCACCAGACACTGGGCCTAAATTCCTTAAATACACTGAATTCTTTAATCCTTATAAGAATCCCTGGAGGATAGAAATAAT
Source organism: Ceratotherium simum simum (assembly GCF_057802395.1). Lineage (NCBI taxonomy): Eukaryota > Metazoa > Chordata > Mammalia > Perissodactyla > Rhinocerotidae > Ceratotherium > Ceratotherium simum. Next base: position 61,642,669 of record NC_141909.1, on the reverse strand, counting down.
CATCCCCACTTTATTGATGAAGACACTGAGACTTAGCAAAATCAAGTAACCTGACAACATCACATTTTATAAGCAGAGTTGGGATTTGAAGACAGGTCTGTTGAACATCAAAGCCAGTCCTCTAAACCACTGTACTAACCAGGGAACCACCCGAGGTGACAAGGTAACCTCCTTCTGATCACCATGAACATTCACAACTGCCAAGGTCAGCCCTCCTCATCCTGCCCCATACATTCACATGGCCACTCAGCAAATCTTCGGAAGATTTTCACTCAAGTCAAACAAGAACAGTAAGTTCCACCATTTTATTACATCTGTGAAACAGAAGAATAGCAAGGCTCTTGGCCAGGACTACTGCGTCTGGGCGGCCATGCAGGACGTGCACTACACAAATTCAGGGGGTGCCATTCACAGAGGACTATTTAACAAGTGCCCCCCGGAGTTGTGCGACACAGCATCCCTGCCCTCGCTGCTCTAACGTGTGGCCTGTGACCCCTCACCAACTGCCAGCCAGTGATTGGACCAGGAGGAGACACCTGACCAAAGGGAGCCAATCAGATTCTTGCTGTGTGGAGATTGAACTGAGGGACAAAAAGGAGCCTTCTCAGTGGGGCAACTGAATAGGCATGAGACCTGGGGGGGGACCATCACAGACTGCCCAAGCTGGGGTGGCAGAAGAGAGGAATGAAGAGGGGATGGGAGGGGAGGGGCTCACAGGGAGAGATAAAAGAGCTCACCTCTCCTTAGGGACCCTTAGGGACAGTGAAAAAGTCTCATTTTCCACTTTCCAAGAATCTCCTCAGACCCAGCTCTACTTTTCTGTCCTTGGTTTCTAAGAGATTTTTGTGTATCCTTTCAACAAATCCCTCTTTATATTGGCCTGAGTTTAAGGGCACCCTGGTTCTTTGCAGGACAGAGAAGTGCTCATTCTTGACCAGACATCATCAAATGGAATTTTTCTTTATTATACAAAAGGCAGGCTTGCATCTCGCTCCCCAGATTCATGTCTGTAAGAAATATGATTTTATTTTTCTATACCACAACTGAATTTCTATTTTGAGAGCCCATGCTGAAGGGGTGGCAGAAGCTTAGTCCAGCCATTTCAGGATTCTATGGGAGTTGATTAGTACCCACGAGGCAAGGACAGGGGTGGGGACATTGAGCTTCCAGTCATCCTCGTTAGCTATCCACAGTGGCATCTGCTGAGATGGCCTCTGGCCCTGGTTATCACCCAACAAGTTCACTGCTGCCCAATCCACGTTCCCGTCTATGCCTCCGCTTTTCCTGTGCTCCTCTCTGGTGCCCAGGCATTCACTTACTGCTCCACGCCATGCTGGGCTGTGAGAAACTGTGGGGCCAATCAAAAACCCACTCACTTGACTCAAACAATCATTCTTCCCACCACACTGGGCCATGGGAAACTGATGCTGTGTAAGGCCCTTGCTCTTCATACAGTCATTTCTCCTCTATGCACTACCAGCAAGGCAGAGGTTGCATGTACATCCAGTTCCCACAGATCTACCTGGGGGCTCTGTAGTCACACCTCCCCAGGACTCAGGCTGGGTAAGCACGGGGCACCAGTCCTCTTTCTCAGGGACTATCCACACAGAAGCTTCCCAATGTGCCCCTACAACTTTCTGATGCTTCCTGCTCCATGGAATCTTGTCCCTCCTCCAGGTGGGCAGCTGGCCCTCAGTCCTCAGGTATTCTAGCTCATCTATTGTTCACGCCCCAAGGTTCTTCTCTTTCCTGAGGGAGCTAGGCTTTTGGAACCCAGAAGCCAAAATTTCGCTTCTCTTCCTGTGCTTGCTCTATGACCTATCTTCCCCAAGGCAAGGAACCCAGACTGGCCTAGTTTACTGAAGGGAAGCCACAACCAAGGGACCCAAGGAAATACTAGAAAAATCCTCAGTTCAAATATTAAAATATTGCCCCATTACACTATGTTGGGTCCCTTCAGCCTCACAAAGCTTTGTTCTGACCATAGGTCTTTGTGTGTGTGTGTGTGTGTGTGTGTGTGTGTGTGTGAGGAGATCAGCCCTGTGCTAACATCTGCCAATCCTCCTCTTTGTTTTGCTGAGGAAGACTGGCCCTGGGCTAACATCCGTGCCCATCTTCCTCCACTATTATATGGGACACTGCCACAGCATGGCTTGCCAAGCAGTGCGTCGATGCGTGCCCGGGATCCAAACCAGCGAACCCCAGGCCGCCACAGCGGAGCACGTGCACTTAACCGCCTGCACCACCAGGCCGGCCCCTGACCATAGGTCTTGATTTCACTGCCACTTCCTCCAGGTGATGTTGGCCAAACCACATGGGATACTTCCAGCATTCAGCTAAGTTGATGGCTCTAAGATCCTGCCAATTCAAATGTGGTAATGGTGATGATATATGAGCAACCATTTATCTAGATTTCTTTTTTTTTTTTGCTAAGGATGATTTGTCCTGAGCTAACATCTGTGCCAATCTCCCTCTATTTTGTATGTGGGTCGCCACCACAGCATGGCCACCAACGAGTAGTGTAGGTCTGCACCCAGGAACTGAACCCGGGCCCATGAAGCAGAGTGCACCAAACTTAACCACTAGGCCACAGAGCCAGCCTCTAGTTTTCTCTAAGATTTGCCTTTAGAGTAAATCTCACATTGTGAAATTTGGGAGAAAGTAAATTGTAAATGGAGATTTATCCTCTTTCCCCGTTTCACCTTTTCTATGCAAGTTGTGATAAACATCAAGAAAACTTTTCCTTTACCTGCTAAAATAACTGTCAGTCCACACCAAAAGGCTCATAATTTATCCTCCCTAATGTACTTCTCTATCTTTGTAAATATATTAAATAATACTTTCCTTTTTACATTTTATCATCTCTTAAGAGTAACAAAAACATTTCACTGTAGACAAAAGAACTTATCAGTAGTTTACAGAAAATACATCCACATGAAATACTAGATTTAATAAAAATTAAGAAAAATGAGTCATACTGCTTTATCCCACTCACTATCAAAAGTGAGACCTGTATCTAAACCTGACTTAGGCATTTGCTTTTTCTTATTTTTTAGCCCCAAAGAATCCTGCCTTTTCTAAGCTTCCCTAAGGGGCTCGTACCTTCATCAGGATCTCTTAACCAAACAACTATAATAGCTCATTCTTCCCTTGATTCATTCAACATCGATTTATTCACAATCTGCTCCATGTTGTGCACAGGACGCAAAATAACTAAGACGAGGAATTCGCACGTCAGTGGAGGAGATGGAAATGACAGAGTTCTATAACAGAGAATTTACTAGCATTTGGTTCAGTTTTCTGTGTGACGTCTCAGTGGAGGGTCCACTACCCTTTCAGTCTCCACGATGGCACCAGTCGCCTTCCTCCAAGGCACTCCAGATTAAATCCCCCTCCTGCTAAAAAACTCAGTGGTTCTCCAGTGGCATTTCCCAATCTAGGTTAGGGGAATATTATTTTCAGGGGATTTGAGAAGGTATTACATGAAAAGGGGACCTTCCAGTAATATAAATTTGGGAAGTAATGGGTAAAACAAACTTAGATGATTTGGTTGTGTTGTTGTTTTTTCAGGAATTCTCAGAACTTTTACAACGCTAACACACATTGGTGTAGCGAAAATATGGTGCATATCCAAGAGGAAGAATGCATATGTACAGCATCTCTCCCAAACATATGACCATAGAACTCTTTTCTTCCAGGGCATCTTGCAGGATTAAAACTGTGAAAAATAAATAAAAAACAGGTGCCGGCCTGGAGGCATAGTGGTTAAGTTCACACGCTCCACTTCAGTGGTCTGGGGTTTGCAAGTTTGAATTCCGGGTGCGGACCTATGCACCACTCATCAAGCCATGCTGTGGCGGCATCCCATATACAAAACTGAGGAAAATGGGCACAGATGTTAGCTCAGGGCCAATCTTCCTCACCAAAAAATAAATAAATAAAAAATAAATTTTAAAAAACCCTTGAGAAACACTAGTTTAAGGAATAAAGTCCAAACTTCTTAGCAAGGTATTTAAGATTGTTGCCAGCTGTCTCTAATCTATCCTTACAATCCCATTTCTTATTATTCCTTCCTTCCCATACATCATACACCACCCTTGCAGGCCTACTGTTAGTTCCCTATGTAAACGGTACATTTCAACATGCTTGAGTTTTTATTTGTAGATTTCTCTGCTTATAATGCCCCTCACCATTCTCCTTTATTTCACCTGTCTCTTCTCCATCTGAACTCCTATCAACACCGCAAAACCCATTCTACTGTCCTCTGCTTCTTAGTGCCTTCCTTGACCTACCCAGTCTGTGTGAATCACTCCTCTTCTATATTTCCACCTCTCTTTGTATATTGTAGCACCAACCACTTTGTACACATTTCTCTATCTCCCTCAGTAGATTGTAAGCAACTTGGACTTCCTCTTTGTATCACCAGCATCCAGCTAATCACCTGCCACATAAACAATTAAATTTCATATCAATTTTTCAAACATTAAATTCTCTCACTTCACTTCAAACCACCAGAAAAATGCAGATGTGAACTTGGTGTGCATCTTTCTCTTAAATTTTGATTCCATGTTTGAAACTGGGTTCTTATCAATAGGTAGGCATCCGTGATTACTACAAAGTCACCTACTACATCTTAGATTTTTTTTAGCCCAATTATAAAATCACGTGTCATGATCACTTTTAAAATTATGCAAAATATTGCTCTGTATCTCCCTATAAACAAAAAGGGGAAAAGGGGGAAAATTACAGTTTATGCCTTCACGCTTTTTAAAAATATTTGCTGGAAACATTTAAAACGTTGTAACCTCTGGGAGAGAAGATAACCCCCTCCCAGATGCAGTTCTTACCCCAGGTCCAAAGAGCCGACCTGCATGCTCCCTGCTGCTCCCTGGGCTCATCAGGCTTTCCCTCTGGATTTTCTTTCTTTTATATTTTCACCTGCCTCCTATTGTCCAGGCATCTCTAGCAATCAGAGAAACCACTGGACTGTGTGGTCTGCACTCCTGCCCCATTTAGTTGCCCATTGCCCCCTCCCCTGTTCCTCCTCCTCTCACGGAGAGTCAAAGGAATCTGTTCATTTTGCCAACAATTCTCAGACGCTTTCATTTCAGCAAAAAGGTTGACATTTTATTCCCTGATAGGAAAAAGAAACGTGACGTTCTCCTCATTATTAAAACACCACTTTTGCTTGCTGCAAAGGCAAAAATCACCATTGTATAGCTCCCAAATGTTGCAATTTTTAGTTAACATGACACTTTTCCTCCACATTCTAAAAACCCTTTCTGGCATGCACAAACACACACACACAGTTTCTCACAAGGCTCCAAGCACCTCAATTCTGCATCCAGCGTCCTTCATCATCCGGCCCCGCCTTACACCTTCAGCTGCTTTCCCACTGTGCCCCAGCTCTATGGTCTTGCCCCTGGCAATCTGCTGCAGCCTGTCAATGCTGGGAGCTCATTCCCTCAATGCCTTTGCACCTGTGATTTCCGCCCTCATCCTTCCAGGCTTCCAAACATAGCTCAGGTGCTCCTCCAGGAAGCCTTTATTGACTACAGATGCACAGGCATCCTTCTCTAACCCACGTGTTATTTTAATGCTATCACATCTGTCAGCTTCTATTCAAAACTTTTCTAGCCTGGTGTTCATTGTTGTTTTGACCAGCCAGACTGAGCTGGAGGAGGGGCGTGGGCTCTGAAGTCAAGCAGCTGTTGGCCCTAGAGCCTAATTTCTGAGCTACGTGAAGCCCAGTTTCATTATTGTAAAATGAAGAAATAAACACGCAACCCTAGCAAAGTTCAGAGTTGCCGTGAGCATTAAATGAGGTCTCACATGTGAACTTCCTGGCTCTCTTGCCCTTCATGAACTGTCTTACTGCTCTCTTAGGGGCAGGACCAAACCCTACACCAGCTCCCCGGTCCATGGAATGCCTAGCACAGTAACGTGGGCCATGATCAGCAACAATGGTTGAAGTGCCCAGAATTAACGAAAAGCTGGAAACCTAATCTCAGTTGGCAAGGAAATGACACAGATCCTTAACCATTCAAGACCAATGTGCCACTAGAATTGAAATGGAAAATGGAATAGCGTAAAAAAGCAGACCAGCCATGACACACACACCATTTCAATGCTTAGAAAGATATTTTATTGACCACACACAGAAAAACCAATGTCCTGTTTCTAACACCTTCAGGGAAGGCTCCTTGAGTCTCGCAGGGATATGCAGTAAAAAGATGTCTCCTTCAGCCTTTTTAACTGACCAAGTTCTGATTAGGTCCTATCACACATTAAATCACAAGGCAGGGATTTAAAATACTATGAACAGGTATGAAGTGCATTTCTTAGTTTCTACGTGAGCACAAAAATGCTGCACAGTTAAGCTATGGGCACTTGCCAGTTAAGTCTCTCTCTCAACCACAGAAGTTGGAACAAAACAACAGGCCCTTAGTTCGAGTCCTATCAGCTACACAGTGGGTGTGAGGAGAGTGAATAGCTCCAATTTGCATGATTCCTATAATTTCCTATCACTAAATGGAAAAAAATGCCATCCATTCACATAAGGGGTTTCATTGAAAAGCAGAGCACTTCTTTCTATTTACTTAAGCGCCGAGCTAAAACATGGAGAAGCACAATAAATTCTAAACATGGTGCACATCTGGTCCAAAAACCACAATCAATTTATTGCTGCATCTGAAACATTTTCAGCGACTGTCATATAATATATTTTCACACATTTCTAACAAGACATTTTCTTGGAACCAAAATAGACAGGTATATCTGTCAGTTCAATTTCTTGCAAACCAAAGAGAAAACTGTTTGGCTCAGATGTCTGCACTGTCTTTGCAGCAGTGTAACTATCATATGAGAAGAATATTAGTCAAAGATGCCAGAAGCTCAGCAATTACTGCCAAAGAGTGAAATTACTGGCCACACAGAAAAATAAAAAGATATATGCATCTATGCATGCACCTTCCCTTTTTTCCCACTCCAATAGGACCATTTATTGCATTTACTTAAAAGAGATGTACCATAGTCTTGTTAAACCCATCTATCTCCCAGTACTATAATCTCAGATGCCCTATTAAATGGAATCTTTTGATCCCTGTAGCTCTTAAAACAGGACTTTATTAAAAGTTTTATTAAAAATTAAAATGTAATTGAAATCACGTTAAAATGCTTAAAAGCTCTACATTTTCACCCTAACCCCTCATGGGCATTCACAAGGAGAGTCACAAAGGTATTGGATAGCCAGAGAGCCCCAAGCCCAATAAAGAGGGCTGCCAAAATGTCCCAGTACTGGCCCCAGTGAAACCATTTACTGGCTCACCATTGGCTACATAATCTGCCTTTAAGCACTTTCTCCTCTGCAAAAACCCCAGGGCTCCTTTAAGAGCCTTGTCTCAGCACACAAAACTTTCAAGTGACTTGCCCTTCCCTACCCCAGCCCCCAGCCCCTTGCACCAGCCATACAGGCTTTGACCTTTCCTGATAACACACTCAAAGCTCCTTCTGCTTGTAGGGCTGGCAAGAAATGCATAAAGGCAAGATTATCTGATCTTTGATTATCTACACAGATTGGACATCGTCCATCAACCCTCTTTCACACTTCTGAGCCTTTGCCTGTGTTGCTCCACCAGCAGGAATGCCCTGGCTGACTCTGCCTGGTGAACACCTAATCATGCTTCGGAACTCAGGTCAACCAGGACTTTCCGGTTACACTTTCCCTGACACTCCTCCCTTGCTGAATTTGGCGGCCCATTCTCTGGTATGGGATGGAGCATCCCAAACAACCCTCCTCCAACTCTCCCCCATCACACTAGTATCCAAGAGAGTGCAGGAGGTGTCATTATATCGGTCTTCTGCACCAGCCTGCAAGCCCCTTCTGGACAGGGCCTGTCTCTTGTTCTTCTCTGTATCGCCGGCACCTAGGATACTGTCTTGCATAAAGAAGGGACTCTGCAAATATTTAATGAATGAAAGAACAATAGCAGCAAGCCAGAAAATTCATGACTGTGTCCAGACCAGTTAAGAGCCTCAATTGGTTCTCTACCAGCAAAAAAGAGAATCTCCAGAAAGGGCAAACTCAGAGTTTTCAGGTCTTTCAACCAAAAGAGCGGATAGTAAGGAAAATCCAACTGATCATATGGAGATAAAGGAGGGAAATGTATGCCTTTACAATCTGGGCCTGCTGTTAAAATGAAAGAAATACAAAAGAGATATAGAAGAGCATCCAAGAGAAGGGAATTTAAGGGCGTGGAGTGAATGGAAGACAAAACGGTGGGCTCTCTCCACTCTGAAAAGACAAAAGCTGAAAGGCCAGGATCCAGGTGAGGAAACCAGGATGGAGCAAGTGGGATGAGGAAGGGTGGGGAGGAATGTAGGATTTACTAGCCAAATGACAGCACCCTAGACTAGCAAAGGGTCTCTTGAATATAAAAAAAGGTACATCCAGGAAAAATGGAGAAGGACTCTCCTTATGTTAGCAGACAAGAAAAGGAGGGCCAGCAAAGAAGGGGACAGGAGGGCAGACTGCTTGAGTCCCACAAACTGAAATGACGCCGTGTGTGCTGAGCCGAGTTGAACAAAAAGAACTGTACTGATGAATGAATATGAGACTAAGCCTGTACTAAGTTCATAGTCTAGAAGAGAACTCACACAAAAACCAGAAAACTTGAGGAGGGCTCCGTGAGTTGACACAGAGGCACACACGGGGCCACGAGAGCCCACAGTCCACGGCTCGCAGGAACACCTTGCGTTCCTCCCGCTATGGCGGCGTCCTCGAAGCGGTGCAGGTGTGTTTGAAGGAGAACGCAGAACAGCAGCTGAGGGCCGGCCCTGTGGCTTGGTGGTTAAGTGCGCGCGCTGCGATGCTGGTAGCCCGGGTTCGGATCCCGGGTGCGCATCGAGGCACCACTTCTCCGTTCATCCTGAGGCCGAGTCCCGCATACAGCAACTAGAAGGATGTGCAGCTACGACATACAACTATCCACTGGGGCTTTGGGGGGAAAAAATAAAATAAATAAAAATCTTTAAAAAAAAAAAAAAAAAAAAAAAAAAAAAAAACAGCAGCTGAAATAACCAAAAACAAGGTGGTAAATGGCTGCCCTTGGCCAATGTGGGGACAAACTGGCAAAGTGAAGTGTTCCTCTGCAAAGTTCTCCAACTGCTTGAGAATTCTACCATCTCTCTCCTGAGGTGCCCTTGAAAAAGCTAACTGGAAAGGTAGAGCCTTTTAAAATTTTATGTGGTTTCTAAAGCATCTTAATTTTTAAAAAAAGTTCTTAATAACTTTCTGGATAAAAGACTATGGTACTTACAAGATCTTTTTTATTATGCCAAGTTCTTTGTGCAATATATGTATATATTTTTAAAAAGACCACGGTTTGGCAAATGCTGACAGTCTTTAACACATAGAATTATTCTCCTTCCGTTTACTCTACTGCTTGATGCTGTAGCCAAGGGCAAATCTATCCAATTCTCTTCCCTGACTTTGCTTCATTTCCAGGTGAGGAGTTGCAAGTGAAATGTAACACAGAGGTAATTTCCAACAGCATTAGCCACTGAAATGTGTTCATCCAGCCGATACTGTTTAACACTGGGTTCTGACACACATTCCTTAAGGCCCGAGCATGTCAAGGGGCATGTTTCTCAGGCTCATTTCTGGGGACAATGGCTATCTGGGGGTCTGCAATCACAACTAAATAAGACATCCGCCCGTAAGTGTAGAATAGAATCCGTGGCGCTCCCCTGTCATTTGGTTAATGCTTTACAGTTTACAAAGGGCCTTCTTTGAGCCTCAGAGAAGTCGTATGATTCACTAAGATTCTGTGGCTTGGTGCAAGAGACAGAAGCTTCACAGATTTTCTCCCTGTAGGTCCAGGCTCTGGGGGTATTCTGACCAGAACATCTGTGGCCAGAATTGATTCAGCAATAAAATGTCTGAGTAATTAACAGCTCAATTCTGGAATCATTCAGAAGAGCAGTCCATAAGCTAGATGTGAGGAGGACACAAGGGGAATCCACGGGAGCTAAGGCATCAATGGAGGACGGAGTGAACACTATGATCAAAGAACAGCCCAGAACTTTCCTCAATACAGGAAAGAGATGGTACCAGAGCACCATCAGGAATGAGTAATGGGAAGCCATATCGGAGAAGGCCAAACATTTTAGGAAGAGAAAATTATATTTCATGTGTCCTAAATATTAGGGAATTGCCAGGAGATTAGACTTTCCAGAGTAGGGAAATGTATCATTCACTTAGAAAATGAGCCAGCTGGTTGCATCTTGTTATCTTTTATCTGAGAAGGAAATGTAAGGGTGGTTGGAGAGAAAGACAAAGTCCCCCCAAGAACAAATCCTGCAAAAGCAATGGATTTTTCCAAGTTGTTAATATCCTATTTGTTTTTAGTTTCTTGAATTCATGTATAGGTTTCAAAATTCTCTTCTGAATTCAAATTTTGACTTTTCTTCAAAGGACTAAGAGGTTACCAATAGCCATTAAACACAAAGAAAACACACTGAACTTGAGAAAGAAAACCAAATGACAAGAAAGTAGGAGTGTTCACATTTATTCACACATATGGAGCTTGACTCATTTTCTAAGTGAATGACACATTGATCCTACCTTATTATTTAGCCTTTTTGTGCCTCAACGTTCTCATCTGTAAAGTAGGAAAAATAATAGTACTTGCTCACAGGTTGTCATTAGGATTAAATGAGTCAATGTATATAAAGCACTTGGCATACTGGCCAGCATAATAAATGACAAATAAATGTTAGCTATTATTCATATCCCAATGAGTGCTTTGGTTTCTATAAATCATAAAAAGTGATCCTTGAATACACGCATGCAAGAAGTTTCCAGTGGTTTGTTAGGTCTGTGAAATTTGATCTTCTTTGCCTTTCCTTGGCAGGAATATTAACTAGCTAAAGTTATTGATCCAGGTAGCAAGATCCACACCTCTACATGACTGTTTCCACTCACTGAAAATTTCCAGAAAGTAATCATTTCAGGCTGAAATTGTCCATGCTTGGTCTCAACCCAATGGAAACTCGCTTGCATTGGAAGAAGGGAGCAGAATCCATTCCCTGCTTTGGAGTGACTGGAGTTGAGGAACAAATAGACTTTCTTTCTATCCCAAAGTAATGTCTTTTAGCTGAAAAATCACTAAACATTATAATTTTAAGCTTCCTTTAGTCCTGCATACAATAAGTAACCACCTGCTTTGAAACTTCTGTTATTTTTAAGATTTTTTTTTTTAGCCTCCTTTGAGACAAAGTGGTCCCAAGTTGAAAATTTGGTTTTTTTATGTTCAAGTTTTTCAGCTAAAATATTCTACATTTTAATAGTTACTTCTCTGATTTTTCTCTTTTAACTTCATAACATATTTTACAGCTTTGAGGTGCTGGTAAAATGATTTTGGAGAATATTTTTAACATAGATTAAATGCCAGGAGCCCTCGACCCTAACCATCAGACATATGCAGCCACAAGTTCTTTTCATCATGATGCCAACACATGCAGATCCAGTGTGTGGAAACATCAGTTTCTCAATGACCAGACTGAGCAGGACCTGCAGCTTATGTACACCCAACTCCTAACCCAGTGCCCACCATAATGGACAGGTGAATGAATGATGAACCAAAGGCCATTATGTGGACCAAACTAGCAGACGGTTTATGTGATATTTTACTTATCTGGATATTTCTTAGAAATGTAATAAAGTTTCTTTTACTATAAATACTTCATTTCTCTAACGTGAAGGTTTCCGCTCTCTGTGTCCTTATCACCACTAGCTACCGGTAGCCAAATTATAGAAGCAGTGGCTACACATCCTCAAACCCATGACCACTCAAGAGTTGTAGTTGTTTTGACTGCACAGCAATCGTGGTCCAATCTTCCCAAAGAAAAATGACTCTGAAATAAGACATTTCTGAACTCTCTCCCCTCCGCCACACCTCCCACAAACCAAGAATCAGTTCTGATCTAAATTAGGAAATGCTTAGATAGAAGGGAGGGATGGGGGGAGGGTGAACATTTGATACAGGAGAGCAGCACTCAAGTACCTCCTCTCACTGGATTCTGCGTTGGAGCAGCCACCAGGGTTTGTAAACTCTCAGGGGTCAAGGATGCAGAAATGATGGCCCAGAAAATTGGCACTCCATTCACCACTCCACTTGGACAAATTATGAGCTCTAGTGAGCCTTTAAGCTCCTAAAATGCAAAAACCTTGTCATTTGCTTCTTTGTATTCTCAAGAGCCTGGTGCAGTGGCTGGAATATGGGGAAGGGAGAGCTTAAGAAGCATTTGTGGGAGGAAGGAAAGAAGGAATGAGAGGGGGAGGGAAGAAAGAAAAGAAGGAAGGAAGAAAAGAAGGGAGGGAGGGAGGAAGGAAGGCAGGCAGGCAGGAAGGAAGGAAGGAACAAAGGAAAGAAGGAAGGAAGGAAGGAAGGAAGGAAGGAAGAAGGAAGGAAGGAAGGAAGCCTCCATTTTGCTAAAACATTAGTACTGCCTCCCTTGGAGAGAGCATGGCCCTGCCAGGTCACTGTAGCTACTATAACTTCCTGATGTTTTACGTCCACCTCTTCCACTAATTTGTGCCTAGACCATTTTCAGTTTTCTGGACAACATGGGCCAGGCTGAGGACCTGAAACTCATAAAAATGATCAAGCTTTGAATATCAGGTTGGGAATTATCCTGTGGCTCCTCTGCATGTCTGGTTTACTTTAAATGTAGTGTACAGCTGGAGGTGGGGGGCAGGCATGGAATTCTATAAAACATGGAATCGCATTATTGAAAATCATCAGAGGCCTTGAGCTTTCGAGGTTTGTAGGCATAGGAAATTAGAGCCCTGGAACATGTGACACTGTCTTCCAACCAGAAGACCAGATTCTTTGATTAAGCCTCAGGCTCTTCGAATCTCCTGATTGTTCATATCATACTAATGAGCTGGGAGAAATACTAGAAGGCAAGTTAATGATACTCGCTGCTGACTCTGAATTGGGAGGGAGCCACCTGAAATATCAGTAATCGGCCAAAGTAAAGAAATAATTACAGGCTGACTACATTGGAAATTAAATCTCCACAGTACTTTCCCACAAGTAAGTGAGATTCAACCTGTAAAACATTACGAAGGAAAAAAGCTAGCACACACTCATCACTGTGACCTTAGAAAATGAGCTACATCTAGACTCTCAGCTATGCCCTCCTCAGAGACACATGCCAGAGAGGTAGCCCCGAAGCAGAGAGTAGCCTCAAAACAGGAGATACTTAAAAATGTAAGCCCTCAGCCCTAACCCACCAGAGCTGAACACTAGCATGCCCACCACCCTCCATGACCCAAGGAATAATGAGCACCCACTGGATGCCAGCCACTTGTGCTCAACACTTAGAACACAGAAGAGCCCATCTCCAGCCTTAGAGTATGGTAGCAACCTAACCCTAACCCTAACCCTAATCCTAGTAAGTATTCCTTTCCTTGGAGGAAAACAAAAGGGAACTACAATCCCAGCTTGAAAACTTCTGGACCAATTTTGGATTTCCACTAAGGCAAGGAAGCCTTGCCTTAGTGCAAGTTCCTCTAGCAGAGCTTGTGGAGAATTCTCCGTTTGGAGTCGGAGGACGCCAGTCAGGCCCAGAGTGGCTGTGAGCTTCTGGAAGGTAGCTGGCCTTGCCCCAAACTGTCAAAGAGGGGAGTCTGCCATCTATACCCATTGCCCTTCTTTCTTGTTTTCCCCTCCGGTGTTTCCCAACCAGCCGTACACTTTTGTGCCCCAGAATCACCAACCAATATAGTTTCTATATTTAGAAACTATATTTCTAAATATATAGATTCCTGACCATACCTCAGTCTTGCTGAATTAGAATCCCTGGATTGGGCAGAATCTGCTTTTTAAACAACACAGGAAATTTTTATGTCAAGTTAGAGAACCACTTGGTAGTAGAAAGAGCACGTGCATGGGAGCCAGATAAACCAAGATCTGAAATCCAGCACTGACACTTAATTAACATAATTAACCCTAGGGGACCTGGGTTAATTACTTAACTTCTTTGTGACCCAGTTTCCTGTGCAGTAAAATGGAACGATGCCCAGTGTTGTTATAAATTTAGAACAGAGTATGCAAAATACCCAACACAGACCCACTACCGTAATCTCTTCCCACCTCCACCACATGCCTGCTCCCAGGAAAACATCTTATACCAATATTTTATAATTTGGTTCAAATTTAAGTCTAATTTCTCAAGGCTTGTTGTCTTATGCGTATATCTTATGGGTATATCTCTAGCTGTGGAAATAAGAGCTTTGTTTACTAATTTTAAAACTCTAAGAAGCATATTGTAAATAAGAAAGATTTAGGGGATTGAGTTGGTTTTAGTCAGGAGGATGAGCTATGGGTACCCTTCCCTGGAAAGAGACAAAGTCAATTATATCCTGAACTACTGGGAGCAAGAGATACAAATCTGGTGAGAATTATGGGAAAGGAGAGAGGCTGCCATTCTTTCCCTTTACATTTCTGTAATGAGCTACCCTCTATTACATGATGCAGATGCAATATACAAAGAGCACTAGACTAGGAACCTGAAGACTTGGGTTCAAATCCCAGCCACGTTAACTTTGGACAACTCAGCTTTCTCTGAACCTCAGTCCTTTCCTCTACAAGATGAGGGAATTAGGGTGCTAAAATCCTACTACATTGACCTATGGGTTTCGTATCTTTTCAAAATACAGAATATCCGACTAATGGTCACATAAATGAAGCAGGAAGGTTCTGGCAGGCACCAGAACATTGAAGAACAAGGAAGACCTTCCAGGGAACTGAGCACCCAAGAAGCACAGATCTTGAATGTCTCAGAGTGTCTGATTTTAGACAATGTTTACCCTGAATTTACCAATCCTTGACCACGTTAGCACCCACAAGAGTTGCCCTTAGCCCCAAGTTTTCAGTAAAAAGAGGAATGGGCTGAGTGTCCACACACCACCTGTCCCTGGATGCTCCACTGGCAGGAGGCAACCAGAAAATACTTGAACCCAAACTTGGATAGAATAGAACTCTATCCAAGACAATATACAGAAGGTAAAACTACTCAATTGGCTTTGCACGAAAGTTTGGAGAATGTCATCAGGGGGTGAAAACCCACCCAACAAGGCCAAGTGAGAGCTGGCAGTGGTGCGCCCACAGTCTCTATCACCAATGGCTTAGCAGAGTCTCAGACACACTCTTCCTGTTAAGGTGTCACAATTTTGGCAAGGACTGCAGTTGGTTGCCGTTGAGTTGAGGGGTCTTGCTTGAGCACCGCATGAGGGGAACTATTATTGGGATACTTCGGGAAGAAAGGAATTGAGACAGAAAACTCCAAAGAACATCTACTTCCTTAAGAATATACAGGCCCTAGATGACCTTCCTTAACTTTGCCTTCTCTCCACTTTCTAATGTATCTGTCTTTCCTCCCATATATTCTTTCTTCCCTCCTTTCCTGGAGGACGAGATGCCACCTAACCTGACAGCTTTGTATCACCCTGATGGCTCCTCTCTCCTGGATGACCATACCCTACTCTCTCCTGCATCACCACACACCATCCTGCCCTGGATGACCACACACCACCCTCTCCTGGATGACCACACATCACCCTCTCCTGGATAACCACACACCATCTTGCTCTTGATGACCACACACCCCCTACTCCTAGATGACCACACACCCTCCTGTCCCGGATGACCGAACACCACCCTCTCCTGGATGACCACACACCACCCTCTCCTGGATGACCACACACCACCCTCTCCTGGATGACCACACACCCTCCTGTCCTGGATGACCACACACCACCCTCTCCTAGATGACCACACACCACCCTCTCCTGGATGACCACACACCACTCTCTCCTGGATGACCACACACCACTCTCTGCTGGATGACCTCACACCACCCTGTCCTAGATGATCACAACAAAGTTTACTGTTCTCTTAAACTTTCCTATTGGCTTGTCTTCCTCTATACTCCCCTTACATGTTGGTTTCCAGGAATCCAGCTTGAGCCCTTTAACCTCTGTGTTGCACCTTCTCTCCTTGGACCATTTTATCTACACCTATGGCCTCAACCACTACCTTCATGCCACAGACTCCCAAATCAATATCAGAGTTCCCAAACTCAGTCTTAAGGTCCTGACTGTCAGATCTCAATTTTCCCTTTGAGATCTCCTTTTAGGACTAAAAGAAAATGGCCTGAGCTTCAAGAAGGAGGCTACAGTAGGATGCTCTTCAGAAGGCCTTTTCCCTGAGAAGCCAGCCTAGCACATTTTCTGTTTTTCTAGTCAAACCACTCCTGCTTCTCAATCCCGTAGCTACTGAAGCAGTATAAGAAGTGGTGCAAAGGTGTTGGCACCTGGATTTGAATCCCATCTCCACACTTAGACAATTTACCTAACCTCTCCAAGTCTCAGTTTCATCATCTGTCTTGAGGGGTTCATAATAATACCCACATCATGAAAATAAGATGAAATGATGCCTTTAAAGTGCTCAGCGCAGTGCCCAGCACTTAGAAAGAGCTCAGTGTTAGCTATTATTATATGTCCGGGGTTATAATGCAAAAATCGTGGCTCATATTCAAATTTCTACTATCTCAACAGGAAAAAGAAATTCATTTCAATGCTTTCTAAGTTCTTTAACCCTTTCCCGCCCCACAGCTACACATAATCCAAATGGTGGGTGCCAAGTCCTGAGGCTGCTGGTGGAAAAGGCTCATTGAGGGAAAGGGGTTTGGTTTCTTTTGAGTTCCTTGTCTAAGTATAAGATTTTCCTATCAAACAGGATGAGGTCATTCATGCCAAGCATCCTCCTGCCCAGGGTGAAGCTGAAAGCAAAGATGCATTTGCAAAGTCAAACTACAATGAAAAAAAGAAATGGACATCAGGCAGAGTCAGGGAAACAAGGTGTCGAATACAGGAAGCTTGTTTTCTGTAGTATAAGAATTTACTCTTGCCAAATTTGCTCTGCTCTCAAATTCCATCTTTTGCCCTGTAATTAAAATTCCCTTGTTCCCACTCCCAATCAAAATGGTTGGGAAAGAGTAAGCTTGAGATCCCACAAGAGACAAGTGACAGGAGAGACAGATTCTTAACCAAATAAAACAATTCTGTCATTAATACTCCTTTCCCCTGCAAAAAACTATGACAGTCTTTCCGTAGGTTCATTCTATGCGGCTTCCCTAGTGTTGTGTGTTTGTTTGTATTGATCACTGTTGGGCATACACCTTCCTCCCTGCTGAAGTTCCAGCTTTCATTTTTATTTAGAAAGCAACACTTAGTTCACTGGAACCTTCTGATTATGAGGGCGCGCAGACCCAGATGAATCATAAAAGCAGGCAGATTGCACAAATACAAATCCTCTGCATTGTATCTTACGCCCACACTAACCTTCTCGTATGGCCTCTCTTCCCAGCATCCCTTTCCTTGATTACCTCATCCACATGCAAAGTACAATTAGTGCATTCAAGCACTAGAGAAGCTAACAATTCAAGGGAGAGTGTAGCAAACAACTTCCTGATTCCTAGAATCTAGACAACACAAAAGCAACAGAAATAAAAAAGTAATAGTATCTGTAGCAAGTACTGTGGGGTGCCATCCAGAATTCCCTATCAGCTCATTCCTCCAGCTGCCAGAGTGTTGACTGCTGATGGCACAACCGAGTCCCTTTCTAGGTTATGTGCTTGAGCTAAAGGAACAACTTCTCCCAAGGTTACACCTCCTTCCCAAAGACAGACAGCACACAATAGCAAGTCAATGTGGGGGATTCAAAGCCTGATCTCTCTGCCTAAATTCAGAGCAACAATGAATGGCCATCCCAGCTCTTGCACTCCCCACAAGGTTGATGACAGCCTTTGTTTGGAATGCACTGCACTTCAACTTCTCCTCCTGCCCAATCCTGTTCCCCTCACTCCTAATAAATCTGCTGTGTGCAAATCTCCATCTCAGTATCTGTTGGCCATTGAACATGACCTAAAACAGTAGCCCAGATAGGCTAACATTTTAAGGCTCAGTGAGACTGTTATTCCAGAAACTTCCATCAAGACTTGAAGAACTCCTTAAGATCCAAGGAAATAGTCATGGGGGTAGTCTATGGTATTACAGAGCTAGCCATCGACTTGGCTCCACAACAAGATGAATACTCAAGTTGGGCTCTGGGGAATGAAAAGAGCTGGGATTGGAGCCAACACATCTTGGGCTCAGGCCCAGTGCTTCTTCTGTGCACCCTGAAGCGAGTTTTTCAGAGCAGTGCTTCTCAAATGATTGGTGGTGAAGGACATTTTTCATTTTCAATCACAAACCAGCTATATTTTTATATCCAAACAATATATATTTAATACATATCACAAACTATATTTTTATAAAGCACAACAAAATAAATTACAACTCCCCAATCCTTAAGTGTGGGCTGCACACAGTGACTTCCTTCAACAGAGTACACTATGGAAGGGGGACGTGGGAAGATAACTTTACAGCAGACAAAACTGACATACACGACCTCAGCTAGATGATCAAGGTCAACATCAACAGTACTAAGTCATATTGACAGTGTGTTGCCTTGATATGACGTGATGGTTATGGCCCTTTACTTCTCTAGCCTTCCTCTCAAAAACCCATATGCCCAATTTAATCTTGAGAAAACATCAGGCAAATCCCAAATGAAGGACATCCTACAAAACTCCTGACCAGCACTCCTCAAAACTGTCGAAGTCACGAAAACCAACAAAAGTCTGAGGAATTGACACAACCAAAGGAGCTTAAGGAGACGTGACAACTAAAGATAATGTGGTATCCTGGATGGGATCCTGGAATACAAAAAGGACATTAGATTAAAAACTAAGGAAATATGAACAAAATATGAACTTTATTTAATAATAACCTATCAATACAAGTTCATTAATTATAACAAATGTACCATACTAATGTAATATATTAATAATAGGGGAAATTTGGTGCAGGGGATATGGGAACTCTCTGCACTATGTTCTCAATGTTTCTGTAATCTAAAATTTTTAATTCTAAAAATCAAAGTGCGGTGAGAGGCGGAGTCAAGATGGCGGCATAGGCAGACTCTGAACTCACCTCCTCCCGTGGACACAGCCAATTTACA
Source organism: Ceratotherium simum simum (assembly GCF_057802395.1). NCBI lineage: Eukaryota > Metazoa > Chordata > Mammalia > Perissodactyla > Rhinocerotidae > Ceratotherium > Ceratotherium simum. The sequence goes on along the minus strand of NC_141909.1, from coordinate 61,623,536 downwards.
ACTACTCGTGGAAAAATTACCCCTGAGACAGAACTGAAAACTGGATAAGAGGAACTCCTGCAACAACGGACAATCCTAACTGGGGTAGAAGAGGCAGAGACTCCCTTCTGGAGAGGAAAAACGCCGCCTTCACAAGCCGCCAGCTTCACGGCCTCCGGGAGCAGCTCACAGGTACGCACCCTCCCTGGAGGCGCAGGGTCCTGAGCCGGGGAGCGCCCCTGCTGTGGGCATTTTGTGGACCCAGCACAATCGACACCAGCGGCATAATATCTGACTTTGCCTGCTACTAAAGCATTGGGGAGCACCCCCAGAAAACCTGGTTCACAAAGAAACTAAAACTGGCTCTTAAAGGGCTCGCGCACAAACTCACCCGTTCCAGAAAGCATCCTAAAATCACCAGAAAGAAAGGTGCACAGTGCTGGGGTGAAAAGAGACTCACCTAATAGGCCCTGAGTGCATCTTGGTGAGGGGTGAGACCTCTCCAGGGACTGGGACATTGGCGGCGGCCATTGTTGTGACCTGGTGTGGGCGTGCTGACACAGACGCCATTGGAGTTCTCCCTGAGGCCTGCTAGCCCAGGGTCTGCTCCACCGGCTAGAGCACCGATTTAATCCAGCTCAGCCAGGGCAGGCAGCCCACCCTAGAGACTGGCCCCACCCAACAACAAGCCCTCAGGCAACGTGTGGGCCTGCATAGATTGGTGACTGGATTCTCTGCAGCCTGGCAACTGAGCCGACTTGAGTGGGGCAGGGTGTGCACAAGGAGCGGGTGGAGAGTGTGGGGTGGTGGCAGAATGTGTGGGGCTCCCGCCGTGGAGAGACTGGGTCTGCTTGGGGGTCGGGGCGCTCACACGGGGCAGGACTGTGTTGACTGTGTGTGTGGACCTGTGGGCAACAGGGCTTGTCAGCTGCAGAAGACTTGTGCTTCTCAAAGACCCACATAGGAGATTTGCCCCACCTTCCAAAGCCTGAAACAATTGGGTGCTCCTGTGCCTGAGGCCAGCCCCACCCAGCTGCAATCCTCAGAGAGCTGACAAGAGACCTAATAGGCTAGAGGCTTACAGCAATTGTAAGGCCCTGAGCCTAACAACCTGCCACGCTGGGGGCCTACTCAGTTAAAAGAAATACTGCAACACAAATGTGGTATTAGAACTTACAGCCAACTGTGCTGGGGCTCCCCACACCTGATAAAGAGACTGAAGGGCCCACAACAACTAAAAACAGCTGAGCATTACAACACCTGGCCAGGAGCATAACGCAGCCTCCCTGGGCGCCTATAGGGAGAGCTAACAGGCCACAATAGAAGGACACACGTAGCCCACATAGGGGTCACCCCTGGAACATTGAGAACTGAGGGAAGCACACTGGAAACCTCCTAAGGCATCACTTACATAAGGTCACCTATCCAAGAGCAGGAGACGTAGCTGACCTACCTAATACGTAGACACAAGCACAGGGAAAGAGGCAAAATGAAGAGGCAAAAGAATACATTCCAAGTAAGGGAACAGGACAAAACCCCAGAAAAGGAACTAAGTGAAACAGAAATGAGCAACCTACCCGACAGAGAGTTCAAACTAAGAGTGTTAAGGATGCTCACAGATCTGGGGAGAAGAATAGATGAACTCAGTGAGAATGTCAACAAAGAAATGGAAGATATAAAAAAGAACCAATCAGAAATGAAGAATACAATACTGGAAATGAAAAATTCATTAGAGGGACTCAAAAGCAGAGTAGAGGATACAGAAGAATGGATCTGTGAGCTGGAAGAAAGACTAGAAGAAATTACCCAAGGTGAACAGGTAAAAGAGAAAAGAATTAAAGAGTGAGGACAGTCTAAGGGACCTCTGGGACAACATCAAGCACACTAACATCCGTGTTATAGGTGTCCCGGAAGGAGAAGAGCGAGACAAGGGGGCAGAGAATCTATTTCAAGAAATAATAGATGAAAACTTCCCTAACCTAAGGAAGGAAACAGACATCCAGGTACAGGAAGCACAGAGAGCCCCAAACAAGATAAACCCAAAGAGGCCCACACCAAGACACATCATAATCAAAATGTCCAGAATTAAAGATAAAGAGAGAATCCTAAAAGCTGCAAGAGAATGTCAAGTTACATACAAAGGAAACCCCATAAGGCTATCAGCTGACTTCTCAGCAGAAACCTTACAGGCTAGAAGAGAATGGCATGATATATTTAAAGTGCTAAAAAAAAAAAACTTACAGCCAAGAATACTCTACCCAGCAAGGTTATCATTCAAAATGGAAGGAGAGATCAAAATTTTCCCAGATAAGCAAAAATTAAAGGAGTTTGTCACCAAGAAACCAGTGCTACAAGAAATGTTAAAGGGACTGATTTAAGGGGAAAAGAGAAGACTACAAATAGGAAAAATTATCTATTTCCATGATTAGATCGTAATGGATACAAATGCACAGAAAAGAGGTTAGATATGATATCAAAAACATAAAAGGAGGGAGGAGGGGAGTTAAAGAGTACAGCTTTCAGACAGAGGTCAAACTAAAGTGACCATCAATTCTGTATAGAAGAAGTAAGGAACAGAGAAGGACTACTACAACACTGAGGAAAAAAAAAAAAGTTAAAAAATGGCAGTAAGTACATACCTATCAATAGCTATTTTAAACATGAATGGACTAAATGCTCCAATTAAAAGGCATAGGGTGGCTGACTGGATAAAAAAACAAGACCCATATATATGCTGCATACAAGAGACACACTTCAGACCTAAAGACACTCACAAACTGAAAGTGAAGGGATGGAAAAAGATACTCCACGCAAATGGCAATGAAAAGAAAGCTGGGGTAGCAGTACTCATATCAGACAAAATAGACTTTAAAACAAAAACTGTAAAAAGAGACAAAGAAGGGCATTACATAATGATCAAGGGAACAATCCAACAAGAGGATGTAACACTTGTAAATATCTACGCACCCAATGTAGGTGCACCTAAATATATAAAGCAATTATTAACAGACATAAAAACAGAAATAGACAGTAACACAATAATAGTAGGGGACTTTAACACTCCACTTACGCCAACGGATAGATCGTCCAAACAGAAGATCAATAAGGAAACATTGGCCTTAAACGACACACTAGAACAGATGGACCTAGTAGATATATACAGAGCATTCCATCCAAAAACCGAAGAATACACGTTCTTTTCAAATGCACATGGAACATTCTCCAGGATTGATCACATATTAGGCCACAAAACAAGTCTCCATAAATTTAAGAAGATTGAAATAATACCAAGCATCTTTTCTGACCACAACGGTATGAAACTAGAAATCAACTATAGGAAGAAAATCAGAAAAGCCACAAATATGTGGAGATTAAACAAAATGCTACTGAACAACGACTGGGTTAACGAAGAAATCAACGAAGAAATCAAAAAATACCTGGAGACAAACGAAAATGAAAATACGACATGCCAGAATTTATGGGATACAGCAAAAGCGGTTCTAAGAGGGAAGTTTATAGCGATACAGGCCTATCTCAACAAACAAGAAAAATCTCAAATAAACAATCTAACAATGCACCTAAAGGAACTGGAAAAAGAAGAACAAACAAAGCCCAAAATCAGTAGAAGAAGGGAAATAATAAAAATCAGAGCAGAAATAAATGAAATAGAGACCAAAAACAATAGAAAAATTAATAAAACCAAGAGCTGGTTCTTTGAAAAGATCAACAAAATTGACAAACCTTTAGCTAGACTCACCAAGAAAAAAAGAGAGAAGGCACAAATAAGTAAAATCAGAAATGAAAGAGGAGAGGTTACAACAGACACCTCAGAAATACAAAAGATTATAAGAGAATACTATGAAAAGCTATATGCCAACCAATTCGACAATCTGGAAGAAATGGATAAATTCTTAGAATCATACAACCTTCCAAAACTGGATCAAGAAGAAGTAGAGAATTTGAATAGACCAATCACCAGTAAGGAGATCAAAACAGTAATCACAAACCTCCCCAAAAATAAAAGTCCAGGACCAGACGGCTTCCCTGCTGAAATCTACCAAACATTCAAAGAAGACTTAATACCTATCCTTCTCAAACTCTTCCAAAAAATTGAGGAGCGGGGGAAGCTCCCTAACTCATTCTACGAAGCTGACATTACCCTGATACCAAAACCAGACAAGGACAACACAAAAAAAGAAAATTACAGGCCAACATCACTGATGAACATCGATGCGAAAATCCTCAACAAAATACTAGCAAATCGCATACAACAATACGTTAAAAAGATTATACACCATGATCAAGTGGGATTTATTCCAGGGATGCAGGGATGGTTTAACATTCGCAAATCAATCAACGTAATACACCACATTAATAAAATGAAGAACAAAAATCACATGATCATCTCAATAGATGCAGAGAAAGCATTTGACAAGATACAGCATCCATTTATGATAAAAACTCTGAATAAAATGGGTATAGAAGGAAAGTACCTCAACATAATAAAGACCATATATGAGAAACCCACAGCTAATATCATCCTCAATGGTGAAAAACTGAAAGCTATCCCTCTAAGAACAGGAACCAGACAAGGATGCCCACTGTCACCACTCCTATTTAACATAGTATTGGAAGTCCTACCCAGAGCAATCAGGCAAGAGAAAGAAATAAAAGGGATCCAAATTGGAAAGGAAGAAGTGAAACTGTCACTATTTGCAGATGACATGATTTTATATATAGAAAACCCTAAAGAATCCACCAGAAAACTTTTAGAAGTAATAAACGAATATGGTAAAGTTGCAGGATACAAAATCAACATACAAAAATCAGTTGCATTTCTGTACACTAACAACGAAGTAGAAGAAAGAGAAATTAAGAATACCATCCCATTTACAATTGCAACAAAAAGAATAAAATACCTAGGAATAAACTTAACCAAAGAGGTGAAAGATCTGTACACCGAAAACTATAAAACATTTCTGAAAGAAATTGAAGACACAAAGAAATGAAAATATATTCCGTGCTCTTGGATTGGAAGAATTAACATAGTTAAGATGTCCATACTTCCTAAAGCCATCTATAGATTCAATGCAATTCCTATCAAAGTTCCAACAACATTTTTCACAGAAATAGAACAAAGAATCCTAAAATTTATATGGAACAACAAAAGACCCCGAATAGCTAAAGGAATCCTGAGAAAAAAGAACAAAGCTGGAGGTATCACACTCCCTGATTTCAAAATATACTACAAAGGTATAGTAACCAAAACAGCATGGTACTGGCACAAAAACAGACACACAGATCAATGGAATAGAATCGAAAGCCCAGAAATAAACCCACACATCTATGGACAGCTAATCTTTGACAAAGGAGCCAAGAACATACAATGGGGAAAAGAAAGTCTCTTCAACAAATGGTGTTGGGAAAACTGGATAGCCACATGCAAAAAAATGAAAGTAGACCCTTACCTTACACCATACACAAAAATTAACTCCAAATGGATTAAAGACTTGAATGTAAGACCTGAAACTATGAAACTTCTAGAAGAAAACATAGGCAGTACGCTCTTCGACATCAGTCTTAGCAACATCTTTTCAAACACCACATCTGACCGGGCAAGAGAAACAATAGCAAAAATAAACAAATGGGACTACATCAAACTAAAAAGCTTCTGCACAGCAAAGGAAACCATCAACAAAACGAAAAGACAACCTAACAATTGGGAGAAGATATTTGCAAACCATACATCTGATAAGGGCTTAATCTCCAAAATATATAAAGAACTCATGCATCTCAACAACAACAAAACTACCAACCCAATTAAAAAATGGGCAAAAGACCTGAACAGACATTTCTCCAAAGAAGATATACAGGTGGCCAACAGACACATGAAAAGATGTTCAAAATCACTAACTATCAGGGAAATGCAAATCAAAACTACAATGAGATATCACCTCACGCCTGTCAGAATGGCTATAATTAACAAGACAGGAAACAACATGTGTTGGAGAGGATGTGGAGAGAAGGGAACTCTCATACACTGCTGGTGGGAGTGCAAACTGGTGCAGCCACTATGGAAAACAGTATGGAGATTCCTCAAAAAAGCAAGGATAGAACTACCATATGATCCAGCTATTCCACTGTTGGGTATTTATCCAAAGAACTTGAAAACACCAATTTGCAAAGGTACATGCACCCCTGTGTTCATTGCAGCCTTATTCACAATAGCCAAGACTTGGAAGCAACCTAAGTGCCCATCAAGGGACGAATGGATAAAGAAGCTGTGGTATATATACACAATGGAATACTACTCAGCCATAAGAAACGACGAAATCCAGCCATTTGTGACAACATGGATGGACATTGAGGGTATAATGCAAAGTGAAATAAGTCAGAGGGAGAAGGTCAAATACCGTATGATTTCCTTCATTAAGTAGTAGATAATAACAACAATAAACAAACACATAGGGACAGAGATTGGATTGGTGGTTACCAGAGGGGAAGGGGGGAGGGAGGAGGGTGAAAGGGATAATTCGGTACATGTGTGTGGTGATGGGTTGTAATTAGTATTTTGGTGGTGAACATGATGTAATCTATGCAGAAATAGAAGTACAATGATGTACACCTGAAATTTTTACAATGTTATAAACCAATGTTACTGCAATAAACAAAAAATTTAAATAAATAAATAAATAAATAAAAAATAAAAATCAAAGTGCATTATAAAAAAGAAATATAAATGAACTTTTAAAAATCATACATAATAATAAACCTAGTTTTTTTATTATTAGTGTCAATCAACAAAATGTCTCTGTCAAATTGCTATTGAAGTTTCTAAGTGCTTACTCTTGCCTCTGTACCTATATTGCCACCAACCAGTAGTAAGGGGTTCTCAGACAGGCACCAGTCAGAGGACCACACTCACAGGAGTTCTCCATTTGACTCTAGGGCTCAGTTTCCTCATCAGTAAAACGAGAGCATGAGACCAGAGGATCAGATCTCCCATGTGGCTTCACAGATAGCCTCTGGAATGCCATGGTAAGTGATCACCTTTTGCCAAAAACAGCAGGTGCTCAGAACCAGATGTCCAGAACCAACCCCCTTCTCCATGACAATGGCACAAGATACTCACTGTCCAGCTTTGTGAGCAGCTGTACTCTTCCAAAACTTCCTGAACTCAAGCAGCATAAAGGGTACTGTCTCTGTCTCTGGGCTTTCCCCCCATCCCAATCCAGAATTAGAAAAGGGAGAAATGAAACATAAGAGTAATGCTACATGTTCAGGCTGTCACAGATAGTCCTCAAGCCAGGGTAGTGAGTGTTCCTTTTTTCTCTCTCATTCAGAAACTCTAGGAAACCAAGAGAAGCCTCTTGTGCCAAGAGATTGATAGAGTCATAATCCAGCTGTAATTGGTCAGGAACCAGAGATCTGTCAGCAGACCATGAATTGTCATGTTGAGACGTGGTATAGTATGAGAGAAGACACACCACAGATGGGGAAGTTGGTAAAATGAATGGAAGGCAAACCTTCCAATGAGCAAGAAGGAGAAAAAAAATGGCAGTTGAAAAATAGATGGTAGCAACCTGTCCCATCGAATAGGTTTTTGAGATGTGAATGGAAGGTTTCAAAACAACCCAGGGAGACAATTATACCTCTGAGAGGGCCAGAGATAATTCAATTTCTTGTGGGTCTTGGAAAGCCTAGAGTTGATACCCACAACTGAAGCTCCAAGAAACAGGAAGCACACACAGCAAAAGCCAATAGGGAATTTGAACCAAGAACACATGCTACCACTCAACCACCATGAGTGAGATGAAGGACATTTAAATATTGGAATTTGGGAAGGAATTTAAATATTGAAACAGTTAAGTTCCATGTGCCATTCATGTATTATATTCTATTAATTATATATTATTATATTATTAATTAAACATCTATTCTAACTCTTCTGTGGTCCACCTCCTAGCAAGAGTTGGTCTAGGTATTTGACATATATTTCAGAAATTCCTAGAAATGGGATACATCAGCAAAGGTAGTATTCCACAAGAGTAATGTATTAAGTCAGGGTATGCTAATTGCCATAATAAACAACCTCAAATATCAAAATTTCAGTGGCTTAACACATCAAAGGTGGTTCAGTGCAGGTCAGCAATAAGAGCTCTGCTCCAGGTGGTCATTCAGGAACCAGGCTCCTCCCAATGTTGTGGCTCCTCCATCTTAAACACAAACCAGTATATGGGGATGTGGGGGTGGAGAATGTAGAAAGCCCACCCATTCCCACCTGCCTTGGCCTAGAAGTGACACAACCACTTTTGCTCACATTCCATTGGCAAGAACTAGTCACACGACCTTACTACATATAGAAGGACTCGGAAATACAGTTTGACTATGTGCCCAGGAAGAAGAAACAGATTCAGTGAGCATTAAGCCAGCTGCCAGGAGAAATTACGAGAGGAACTCACAGAAAGCCGCCCAAACATGTTCATCTTCAATAGTTTCACCTTTCTCAGATAACATTCTAGAAAACATGGGCACTGTCTGGACAATTTTCTTATTAGCACTTGAGTCAGCGCCCCATCTGTTAGCACTTATTCATAGGATTTAACTGCTTTTATTCATATCCGGATTCTGCTACTTGCTTCCTATGCAACCAACCTGGTATAAGTTATACACTCTCTTGGCACCTCACTTTTCTCATTTGTAAAATAAGGATATTGGTACTTATTTCATAGGACTATGGCATTTTAAATGATATAATTCTTCTAAAGCACTCATCATAGTGCCCAGCACATGATTTCTTAACATTTGTTAAATACTTCCTATATGCCAGGGAATACCATAAGGGCAGTCCATGAATAAACTAATAATGCTCACAACAACCCACTGAGGTAGGAACCGTTTTCTCCATTTTATAACTAGAAAAACAGGTCCAGAGGAGTTAACCTGTACAAAATCATATGACTAGTAAGTGGAAAAGCAAGAACTGGTACCCCAGGCATTCTGGCTTCAGAGCTCAATCTCTACACCATCATCTCTTGCCTCTCAATAAATATTTTCTATTGTTAGTGCTATCTAAGCACCTCTATTGAAGTATAACTGACACACAATAAACTGCACATGTTTAAGATGTACAACCTTATAACTTCTGACATATTATACACCTGTGAAGCTTGCTTTAAAACTATAGATCAATTTTGGGAAAATTAACAACAATATTAAGTCTCTCAATCCAAGAATTCAGTATATATCGCCATTTATTTAGGTCTTCTCTAATTTCTCTGAGCAAAGTTTAGTTGTTTACACTATACAGATATTGCTATTGTTTTTAATAACTTCTCTCATATCCATATTATTTCTCTATCTAGATTGTATCTAAGAGAGTCATATCACTAACATTTCTCTTGCATCCTCATTGAGCTTCCATTTTCTCATCTATGAAGAGGGGATAAAAACACCTACCTCAAAAATGCACAAAATTGTTCACAAAATTGGACATGTAAGTCATCTAACATCTGTGCTTGTTGCATGATGCTACTGGTCCAATTATAGGGTTAATAAATTTTATTCAATAAAAGGATAAAGAGAGCCAGCCCTGATAGTCTAGTGATTAAAGTTTGGTGCTCTCCCCACTTCGGCAGCCCAGATTCGCTTCCTGGTCACCGAACCACACCACCTGTCTGTCAGTTGCCATGCTGTGGCAGTGGCTCACATAGAAGAACTAGAAGGACTGACAACTAGGATATATAAACCAGGCTTTCGGGAGAAAAAAAAAAAAAGAGGAAGATTGGCAACAGATGTTAGCTCAGGGCGAATCCTTCCCTGCAAAAGTAAATTAATTAATTAATAAATAAAAGGATAAAGGGAAAATAAAGGAGCTGTAAGGATGAGGCAACAAAGTATGGGTTCATAGCAAAGGACATCTGAACTGATAAGACAGAGACTAAAGAAGCAACCAATGACCACTGCAGCAGGAATTGCTCATAAATTAACCCCAGTGCTCAGATAACCAAATGAGGTGCTGTTGTGGCGGCAGCATTAATACTCATAGCTAGACAGAGAATATGTAGTAAGAATCTGTTATGTGCACATCCATTAACTGATTAATTGGTTAATTAATTGGTGATTAATTGGTGATGTTCCAGTTTTAGGAATGGGACTTGGAAAGGATTAGAAAGTCAGAGAAGTAGAGGAAGTCAGAGGATGTAGCATTGTACATCCTCTGCATATCTGGGCAGCCTAGAACCTTCTCCATGCCCTTGTAAGAAGTGAATAAAGCTGACCTGGCATGCTTTTAAAATATTATCTTCTATTTATTTGGTGATGCAAGAAAGGCCCCAACCACCAGGAAAGAGGGTTCCACCTACCCAGAGCAGGCACTTGATAGCAAAACACCCATAATGCTAAGTGTATGTAATCCACAATAAAGTCTTAACTTACTAATCTTTTTCCAAGTATAAATACATTTATAATTAGGGTCCTAAAATGTTTTTTATTGATTGGTGGGTGTGGAAAGAATATATTTATTAATCAAGGTAATTAGCACTTGCTATCACAACAATTAAACCAGAAATTTTAGAGGCTTAGCACAGAACAGGTTAGTTGATATGCATTGGGTAGCCCTCCGTCATCTCATAGCTACACTATCTCTAATATGTGGCCTCTAAGGTTGCCATTCCAGGGCGAGAGTGCCACAGAGGAAGTACACTGGCTCTTTACTGCCTCAACTCAGAAGATCCACTCACAGTCCGTTCACCAGAACTAATCACATGGCCCTAGACTAACTGCAAAGGAGACTAGGAAATACAGGGGAGAAGCATGTGGTGAGCATTACATATATTCCTGCATATAAACCTAGCTCCTTCTCCCACCCCACTGCCTATCTCCCCTCCAGAAGTAGTAGGGGAGAAAATAGATGAACTATTTAAGCAAAGGGTCTGCTTTAAGATATGTTATATGGACAGGGATAAAAAAAGATGGAAATCAGGCCATAGTAATGAGAAAGACTGCTCAATATTTATGGAAGGAACTTTAGAGAAGTGTTCTCAATGACAGTATTCCTGTACCTAAATATTCATGACCAAAAAGCTCTGAAACGTTTCAGTGTACTAAATGTGTAACTGAGGGGTAGAAATAGGAGAGACCCCACTTGCCATCATGTCCAATGACCCACTGAGGGATTTTGTCCTTCCTGTCTCTACAACTCTAGGCTCTGTAGAGGTGGAGGCCTTGGCCCTAAAAAGACACACTCTTTCCAGAGGACACAGCAAGAGTTCCATTGAACTATAAGTTATGACTGTTGAGAGGGCACATTGGCCTCCTACTGCCCAGGAATCACAGGCAAAAAGAGTAGCAGAATACTGTCTTAATATATGGCTGTGAGATCTGTAGTTATATCCTCTTTTTCACTCCTGATATTAGTAAGTTGTGTTCTCTCTTTTTTTCTTGATCATTCTAGCTATAGATCTATCAATTTTCTTGATCTTTTCAAGAATCAACTTTATATCTGTGTCTCTATAGTTAAAGTACATAGTTTCCCTAACGTTTGTTTTCTTTTTCATTGATTTCTGTTCTTAATTAGCTCCACCCTTTTACTGAATTGGGGTTCAATTTGCTCTAATCTTTCTAGATTGCTAAGATAGTACCTTAGATCATCAATTTAGAATTTTCTTCTTTTCTAATATAAGCCCTTAAAGATATAAAATTTCCCCTAATAACTTTTATGACAGTTGCTTTAAAACCCATGTCTGCTAATTCCAATATCTGAGTCACCTCAGGATTGATCTACATTGATCATATTTTCTCTTGAGAATAGGTCAAGAACCCCATTCTTGCTCTTTTGTATGTCAAAGAGCAACTCTGGATGTATTCCGGACATTGTGAGTGTTTTGTTGTGAGGACTCTGGATTCTATTATACTTCTCCCAAAGAATATGATATTTTTGTTTTGGCAAAACTGCAAAAAAATTAAAAAGTACTGTTTTTTGGGCACTAGCTCATATCTCAGTTCAGTTCATTTACCCTGTACTGAGCTGCTTGTAGTCTGCCACATACATTTATGGTTCAGGAGTCAGCCAGATATTTGGGAAGTTTATAGACAGAATTTTGGGCTCTCTCCTTTAGAGAGTTCTCCTTACTTTTCAGTGGCTGTTATTTCTCTCAACTCTTTCTTGTAGTTCTTCAGGCTGCAAAGACCACGGACATTGCCCACGGCCTACTCTTAAGCTAAAAACCATAAATAAAGGAAAGAATTCCTTGTCTTGTCCTCATCCAAGTGCCAACTATCCTCCATAATCTGCTTGTATTCATTCACTTTCCACTGCTTTCAGGTAGTTATTCTTTGTGATTTTCATCTGTGGTCAGTCTGGTAGCAACTTAGCCATCTCAGGAGCGAAAATCAGTATGCATTTCTAAAAATAACAATTAAGCATAAGACATTGAAGTGTGTGAATTAACTTCTTGTATTAATTTTTTTCACAACCAGAAGACTTAGATGGGCAAAGGACCACAAGGCAGCTTTGAGGTGAAGAGTAAACGTTTCTAGAAATGGAGAAAACAGAAGGGGAGATAAAGCCACCGAAGACAACATCATTTGGTATGAGGGTTGACTTGGCCAAATCTGACAAAAGTGATAAAGATTATTGGTTAACATATTTGGAAGGCCGTGTGGCTGTGCTCAATACCTTCTGCTTGCCCAGATCCACTCTCTAGTCTTCTCCACCTGCTCTCTGCCCTGGGCGCCGATCTGTATGGATGGCTTCAAGAGCTCCCTTCCCCTCTGGCTTCCACTGGGATTCAGCCAGTGGTGAGTACCTGCAAGAGATCAAAGGAAGGGAAGAAAGTGAGGTCAGGACATTTTTTTCTCAAGATCTCTCCCTGGTAGGTTTCTGTGGGGTGACTGCCTCCCTCCACCAGAGGCCACAATTCCTGTCAGGCAGCCCTCTCCAAAACCTCTAGGTTCTGGTAAACACTCCCTTTCCTTGCCCCTTCAGACTGAGTGTTGGTAACGACTCCCCACTGGGGTACTGAAACATCCCTTGCTGCTTTTCCTAAATCCAGCACACACCTTTGTAAACAGTCCCTTTATTAAACTCTTCCCAGCATGAGCGCACCATCTGTTTCCTGCCAGGATCCTGACGGATAGAGCACTCCCAGAAAAAAAAATGACTTTAACAGGTCCTTAGAAACAGAGGATGGTAAAATATCAGCTCACATGTTGTCAAGCAGTGGAGGAGACTTTCAATACCTCCAAAAATAATAACTCATAAATTTCACTCACATGCATTGTCTAATTTAATGCTAACAACATTCTGATTGAATAGGTACTGGTATCATTTCCATTAAAGGTGAGAATACTGAGGCTCTAAGGCAGAGTGGGGCCAGTGGGATTCCCTGGCCTTCTCTAGACTACAAATCGTCACCTTTCCACTACACTCTGACCTTTCCATCCAGACAACACAACCAGCAATGCTGAAATTCAGAACTCTGCAACTTTGCAGGACATTTTTAAAGTCCATGAAGCCCAGGGAAGGGAATGGTCACTCCTGCTTTGCTGTCTGTTAAAATACAAATGCTGGAGAAAATAGCACATGGCAAATTCAGCCAGTTTGGAGACCTGAGTTTATTGGTCAGAGACCCACCTTTTATGTATTTTAAAGAAACTTTATTTAAAAGAAACTACAATACAATATGGGAGTTGTAGTGTGTACAGTTCACTTAAATATTCCTTAAACATTATCCCACGGCTCCCCAGGAGTTCCCAAGCTTCAGATTGTGAAACTCATGATACAGAATGAAAGTCAGTAGAACAGATTAAGATCTCAGACTCTGGAGACAAGCAGATCTGAGTTCTGGCACCACACTTGCTAGTACCTGTGTCCTAGGCAAGTTGCATAACTCTTCTGATAATAATAGTACCTACATCATAATGTTAAATAAGTTCAATATGCTAATGCATTTCAGTGCTTTGATAAAGGGCCTGCCTCATTGTAATCACTCAATAAAATGTGGCTAATAATAATACCTAGATTCAAATTCACAGCAAAGTTTCATTTTGTCATAAGACGGCATGTAAATATTAAAAAAAAAAAACGTTTAGACACATATTAAAGTCCCCCAATGAGAAATTTACAAAGAAATAAAAAACTAAGCCTTGAGTGTATCCAACATTGCTCCGACTTCCATTTCAATAAAAAAGAGAGGGACTCCAGAAGTTGCTGGCCCTCTAAATAAGCCTGTCATTTCCTAAAGTAAATGCAATGTACCACTGGTACATAAAATGTACTATGTACATAAAACGTTAACAGAAAGCTGTGTGCTCAATTTATTTTATAGTTTCTCACTTATTGTTTTCCATTTCCTGTTTTAAAGCTGTAAACTTCCCGTAAGCTGCAGCTAAAATTGTTATTGTCATTGAATTACCTAATTTCTTAGTACAGAGTCTGGATTGGACTCTCCCACAGAGAGCTGCAGACGCGGGTGTTGCTAAGCAGAGGTTGTGCGCTTTTCTCTTGTCCATGGTTGTGACCTTGCACTGATGTAGGTGAGTCCTTTCTGCAGATGAAATTGCTCTAATGAGCGATTTTGGATCCAGCTTTTGACCATGGAAGGCATTCTATAAGTATTTGGAAATTGACTGATTTACAGGAAATAGGAATATTTTAACAGTATTTGGTCATCTTCCACAGGGAGATCCTCCCTTTGAAAGGCTTTTTAACCTTTTATTTTATCCCCAAATTCCATTAAGTGTTTGGGGGAGCCTCCAATCTATCCTCTTCCCTTTGGTAGGGCATGAGCAGTCACTGAGCCTGCCTTCCAAGACCTGCCCGTGGAAAGCCTCAAGGCAACCTACTCCTCAGGCGTTGGCTGTCAAGGCACAGGCAAGGCCTTCTGGGGAACATCATCCAGAGGAGCTGGGTTCAAAGCCAGAGTCCTGTCTGTTCCAGAATCAGAACCCAGTTAATGTCTCTCACATACTCCCATAGAAATGATCACAAAATTAATGTTATAATCAAATATCTGGTAGGGTTTTTTTTTTTTTTTTGGCCTCCATAATTAATCTGTGTTTTGAAAAACTAGAAGTAGGTTACAGCAGTTAGGATTTTGTCTATCCGGGTATAGTGTATACATGGTTTGAACCCTGCAGTTCCTACTCTGAACCCCCACCTCCCCTCACTTGGGCACTCCAGACAAGTATAGATTCTGTTTTGTGATGATTTGTGCAAGTGGTCTCTCAACTGGACTGCAAGACCCCACAAGTCAAGATTCTGTAAACTTGTGACAATCTGTGTCGATCATAAACAGAAATCATCTAAAGCACAGTGGCTTTAGGCATCCCAAAACTTGGATCAAATAAGTTTAGATGTCTCTAGGGAAGAAAGTATTAGATTTTAACTTAAAATGTTATAAGAACGTCAGTGACTCTGAAGACTTATATTTAATCTATATATCAAGGAAAAATTGTACAACTGTCTGATAAGCCAGACAGGACTCCCAGTATTACTGATAGAAAAGTTACTAAACTGTTTGATAAACTGTCTTCAGCAAAAAACAAATTTCAGATTTTAGCAACCCAAAATAGCACATCACTGTGGCCACTATTATCTTAGGTATTTCAACTACCGGTTAGGGTATCATTAAAAAATGGAAGCAACTGAGCTCAGTGGTGCTGCCTCAGGCTCTGTGAACCGCCAAGCCTTATTGCCAGGAAGTCTGGATATCATGCAAAGTAGCTGGAAAGCAGGCTACCTGTTGCATGGTGGTGAGTTGATGGCATCAGCAGGCATTCTGCCCTACCCACTACAATCTAAACATCAGCAGATGGAATAAACAGGGCGCCAGCTTCCATCGCTAAAGTAGCTCCAATTGTCTCCATCATCAGACACATCTCCTGGCCCTGGCCTCTGGGAGGTGGCCCGGAGAGGCCAGGTGGGGCTGCTTCCACTCTGAGAAGACGACTCCTGCTCTCTAAACACAAGAGGCTCTTTCAGCTTCTGCTCTAATTCGCCTTGAAAACCGCCACTAGAGATTGAAAAAATCAAAACTTCGCAGCAATGATAAGAGCACTGAGAAGCAGCAGACTTCCTGGGTCTTGAAAGGAAAGGTCATCAGAAGATATTTTTCTTACTGCCGCCTGTGTTTTCTTAGGCCCAGCTAAATTTAAGGCCCGTCTCTCCCAGTCTTAGGTACTCAGGCTATCTGGTGAACGAAGGGCAGGCAGCTGCTGAAAATGTGTGGCTGTGAGTCCAAGAAAAGGATACAAAACCCTCAGGAAGAAGGTGTGTAATATTTTTGTTGAATCAAATCATGATTTTGTAAGGGGAAAAAAAGACACACATAAACGTCCATTTAATGTTTGGCAAAAAGGGAGAAAAAAAGAGCTTTCTGTGTTCAGTGCAAACTCACTTCAAGGGAGCTGTAGATCAAATTACCAGCCTGTGACATGTGGAGATTGGCTAAGGAGGCTGATGGTAACTCAAATTCCAATGCTTCTGGACTGTTCCCGAGCCCATAAACTACACAGAAAATGATCCTGTTTGCTGAATTATTTTCAGTTGCAACAGCTGCTATAACAACTCAGTGAATTTTAATATGTATATACAGGCCTGGTGAGTAACCACTTCAAATATTCTGTGATGGGGCCCTATCTTTCCTTTCACTCCTTTCACTGGAGGTTATAGAGCTGCTTTGAGGGACCCAGAAGAACGAGGGAGCATGTTCAAGAAGATCACACAAGGAGTAGAATTAGAACCAGAATTTCAAGTGGAGGATTCACAGGAGGAAAAAAAAATGTATTTTTTTTTTACAACAAACATATACTCATGCATTACTTCTATAAATCAAAAAGTGAAAATGTTTTTTAAAAATCTGGTTAAACTCCATATAGCATCATGATGGAGAAACTATATGATAAATAAGGCTACTCTTAGGTGGACTGGGGATTTACCAAATGAATTTGCTAGTTACTCGGAGTCTGCAGACAAGGCTTGTTGGCACGTGGATTTGTGGACCTCTTGTAATAAATCAAGGGAATATGGAGATGAAGCCCAGGTTGTTTCTGGAGTAGAGATTGCAACTACCAGACAGAACAGGCAAGGACATGTTACTTTAGGCTGGCATAGGCTTTTAAAACATTTGAATCTAAGTGCCTTTAAGTGGGGAATGTAACCACCACACCCTGTTATCTTATACCCCAGATTCACAGGCACCTGCCTGGTCCCTATGACATTTACGTTTCCAACACCTGCTGCCCAGCCCTATCTCTTCAACTTCTTATCAGGAAGTCAAAAGTAAAATAATGTTGGTGAGTGAGAATGGAGAAAACAATGATGAAAAATAAGTGAAACAAATTAATGGAATAACACAGTTGAGAGGCAGCATTCTAGGGGTGTATTAGTGTGCTAGGGCTGCCATACCAAAGTGCCACAGACTAGGTGGCTTAAACAACAGAAATTTATTTCCTCACAATTCTGGAGGCTAGAAATACAAGAGCAAAGTGTCAGCAAGGTTAGTTTCTTCTGAGGCCTGTCTCTTCGACTTGCAGGGGGCCATCTTCTCCCCATGTCTTCACATGGCCTTCCCTCTGTGTATGCATGCCTTTGTCCTAATCTCCTCTTCTTACAAGGACACCAGCACTATTGGATTAGTGACCACCCATATGACCTCTTTTTACCTTAATTACCTCTTTAAAAGCCATATCTCCAAATATAGTCACATGCTGAGGTACTAGGGGTTAGGACTTCAATATAAAAATTTAGGGGGTACACAATTCAATCCATAACAAGTAGTCATTGGATTAATATCAAAAGAAGAAAGAGATGATGTGTATATATATACATATATAGTACAGTAGTAGGTTTGGTTAAAGAAGGTTTCATAAGGATAAAGTTTTTATGGGCTAATATATATATATATATATATATATATATATATATATGCAATACAGGCATAGCTTGTTTTATTGTACTTTGCTTTATTGCACTTCACAGATACTGTGTTTTTTACAAATTGAAGGTTTGTGGCAACCCTGCATCAAGCAAGTCTATCGGCGCCATTTTTCCAACAGCATTTGCTCACTTCATGTCTCTGTCACATTTTGGTAATTCTCACAATATTTCAAACATTTTCACTATTATTATATTTGTTATGGTGATCTGTGATCAGTGATCTTTGATGTTACTATTATAATTGTTTTGGGGAGCCACGAACCATGCCACTATAAGATGGTGACCTTAATTGATAAATGTTGTGTGTGTTCCAACTGCTCCACCCACCAGCTGTTCCCCCGTCTCTCTCCCTCTCCTTGGCCCTCCCTAGTCCCTGAGACACAACATTATTGAATTAGGCCAATTAACAACCCTACAATGGCCTCTAAGTGTTCAAGTGAAAGGAAGAATTGCAGGTTTAGAAATCATTAAGCTTAGTGGGGAAGGCATGTCAAAAGCCAAGACAGACTGAAAGCTAGACCTCTTGTGCCAAACGATTAGCTATGTTGTGAATGCAAAGGAAAAGTTCTTGAAGGAAATTAAAAGTACTACTCCTGTGAACACACGAATGATAAGAAAGTGAAACAGCCTTGTTGCTGATATAGAGAAAGTTTTAGTGGTCTGGGTAGATCAAACCAGCCACAACATTCCCTTAAACCAAAGCCAAATCCAGAGCAAGGCCCTAACTCGCTTCAATTCTGTGAAGGCTGAGAGAGGTGAGGAAGCTGCAGAAGAAAAGTCTGAATCTAGCAGAGGATGGTTCATGAGGTTTAAAGAAAGAAGCCATCTCCATAACATAAAAGTGCAATGTGAAGGAGCAAATGCTGATGTAGAAGCTGCAGCAAGTTATCCAGAAGATAACTTAGATATTAACTAATTAATTAAGATAATTAATAAAGGTAGCTACACTAAACAACAGATTTTCAATGTAGATGAAACAGTCTTCTGTTGGAAGAAGATGCCATCTAGGACTTTCATAGCTAGGGAGGAGAAGTCAATGTCTGGCTTCAAAGCTTCAAAAGACAGGCTGACTCGCTTATTAGGGGCTAATGCAGCTAGTGACTTTAAGTTGAAGTCAATGCTCATTTACCATTCTGAAAATCCTAAGGCCCTTAAAGAATTACCCTAAATCTACTCTGCCTGTGCTCTATAAACGGCATAACAAAGCCTGGATAACAGCACATCTGTTTACAACATGGTTTACTAAATATTTTAAGCCCACTGTTGAGACCTACTGCTCAGAAAAAAAGATTCCGTTCAAAATATTACTGCTCATTGACAATACACCTGGTCGCCCAAGAGCTCTGATGGAGATGTACAATGAAATTTATGTTGTTTTCATGCCTGCTAACACAACATTCATTCTGCAGCCCATGGATCAAGGTGTAATTTTGACTTTCTAGTCTTAAGAAATACATTTCATAAGGCTCTAGCTGCCATAGACAACGATTCCTCTGATGGATCTGAGCAAAAAGTAAACTGAAAACCTTCTGGAAAGGATTCACCATTCTAGATGCCATTAAGAACATTCAGGATTCAGGGAAAGAGGTCAAAAATATCAACATTAACAGGAGTTTGGAAGAAATTGATTCCAACCCTCATGGATGACTGTGAGGGGTTCAAGACTTCAGTGGAGGAAGTAACTGCAGATGTGGTGGAAACAGCAAGAGAACTAGAATTAGAAGGGAAACCTGAATATGTGACTGAATTGCTCCAATCTGATGATAAAACTTTAATGGATGAGGAGTTGGTTCTTATGGATGTGCAAAGAAAGTAGTTTCTTGAGATGGAATCTACTCCTGGTGAAGATGCTGTGAAGATTATTGAAACAACAACAAAGGACTTAAAATATTACATAAATTTAGTTGACAAAGCAGCGGCAGGATTTGAGCAGGTGGGTCCAATTTTGAAAGAAGTTCTACTGTGGGTAAAATGCTATCGAAGAGCATCGCATGCTATAGAGAAATCATTCACAAAAGGAAGAGTCAATCCATGCGGCAAACTTCATTGTTGTCTTATTTTAAGAAATTGCCACAGCCACCCCAACCTTCAGCGACCACCACCCTGATCAGTCAGCAGCCATCAACATCGAGGCAAGACCCTCTACCAGCAAAAAGATTATGACTCGCTGAAGGCTCAGATAATGGGTAGCAATTTTTAGCAATAAAATATTTTTTAAATTAAGGTATGTACCTTGGTTTTTAAACATAATGCTATTGCATACTTAATACACTACAGTATAGTGTAAATATAACTTTTACATGCACTGGGAAACCAAAAAATTCGTGTGACTTGCTTTATTGTGATATACACTTTATTGCGGTGGTCTGGAACTGAACCCGCAATATCTCTGAGGTATGCCTGTATTATATATATATACATATATTTATATATATTATACATATTTATTATATATTAATATTATATATATGCTTTATATATAAATATATATGTATATTAGCCCACAAAAACTCTCTCTATAAAACCGTCTTTAACCAAACATATCCATAACAAAACATAACACAGAGCTTCACAAACCCTTTCACTTACACTCCTGGCAATCTTAAAGGATATCTCAAAACAGTTTTCAATAAGCATGAAATTCCTTTGGAATCTCCATTTTGCAAGCTATTCCACAATATACTCATGTTTATTTTAATATAAAAGTAACTTCCCTCAAATCTTAAAGTGAAACTCATGCTTTAGGAAATTGCATTGTGTTCTGCCTGTGGCTTCGTGTTCCCTTTGACAAACCACATACACACCTAAGAGCAAGCTTTGAGTTGCTCTTTCCGCAGCAGGAGTGGTAGGAGGGAATCTGCTGCTGTCTTTCTGCCTCAGAGCCACACCCACACCAGGCCATTAGAAATTACTCCTGCAGTGTTCCTGCTGTCACACTTTGCATTTCTGTTATTGTTGTTGTTTTCACGAATATTTCAATGGGAAGATGGGGAATGGTGAATCTCTCCATTTTAGACTATTGGACAATTTAAGAGAGGGATGTTAACTTGTGGTTTCCCTAGTTAGGTGTGAGTTTTCTGGAGAACCAACAGTGAAGGATGGGTAAAAAATGTAATATAGATAATGAGAACTAAAAATGTTAAATTAAAATTGCAGAAAAACAGATAAAAATAAAAAGTAATATTCAAGTTATGAACAAAAATTAAAAAATAGATAAGAAAGGTAGAAATTTTTCACTGTTTGTGTTTGGTTTTGTTTGTATTTTCCAACTTTTATCACGAAAATTTTCAAACCCATAGACAAGTTGAAGAACAGTCAAGTCAATACCTATATATCTGTCATTTAGATTCAATAATTTTGCCATATTTACTTTATCCATCTCTCTCATACATGGCCTAAGGGTAAGGATATTCTCCTACACAACCTTCATACCACTATTACATCTAAGAAAATGAACAATTAATTATTCCAGTCTATACTCAAATTTCCACAATCAAATGTCTTTGCTAGCTGTGCTTTGTTTTGTTTTAGAACCAGCATCTAATCAAAGTTCACAATTTGCAAACAGTTAATTCTCTTTGGTCTCTTTTATTTAGTCTGAGACAGTCTCAACCCCATCTTTTCTTTTCCTCCATAACACTGGCCCTTTCCTGAATTTGTCTAAATCTGTCCTCCTGCTATTGTCTAACTTTTTTTCTATCTCCTGTATGGAAGGAAAGAATTTTTAAAAGATGGATTAAAATACACAAAAAATATTAAACCTAAGGCAGCAAAAAGGGAAATAATTATTAAATGTAATTAAGCAAGTAAAATACAAAATAAGAGGAAAAAATGGGAAATATGGGACAATAGAGCTTAAAATAGAAAGAATTTTATCAATAAAAGTTTAAGAATGATAAATTTGAAAGGAACTAAAACTGGTTGCAAAACTGGATAGAAATCAGAATTAAAATCTATTTTAATTAAGAGAAAAGGTTTGAGTACATGTACATTTATAAAAGGGGGGAAACAATAGGCCTCCATGCGTTATATCCATAAGTACTTAGAACGATGCTTCGTACCTAGTGATTGGTACGTAACTGTTTTCTATCATTGTCATCACCATCATCACCACCACCATATAAAATATTGAGTTAAATAAATAAAATAAGAGTTAAAAGAGGAAACCTGGAAGATAAATGAGAAAAAAAGAGCAGATAATACTATACTGGGCAAGAATTCAAAAGGAAAAAAAGAAGAGGAACTTAAATCATCATAACAAAATGGTCTTAATGCAAAAACACACACTAAAAATATTTTAATTATATAAAAATTTAGATATCATAGGGATAAAAAAAAAACAACAGAAAAAGTAGAAGGTGCATTCTCATGACGATCATCTGGACAGAGAACCTGGGGCAGCTCCTTCCTGGAAGGAATAACATCCTTAATGATGCTGAACAAAGATGTCCTCAAGGCAGGAGCACACAGCTGGAGGCTCCTAAGCAAACCTCAGATCTCTTAGAGTCAAAGGTCCTAGCTTCAAGGCCAATTTCCTAGACAATCCAGCGATGTGCCCTAACCTAGAAAGCAGGCTATTAGTGTTAGGATATCTTCATTCTATTTTCTCATCTGTAAGACAATGAGTCAGACAAAACTATTTCTAAGATATTTTTCAATTCCTGAAGTCTCTAAATGTTCTGAGGTTTGGGTTTTATTATTCATTCATTTATTCATTTACCCATTTCTCTAATTAAATTTCCTAGTGTTGTTTTGGTTGTATCTCAGTCAGTCAGATTTGGCTTAAAAAATGGAACCACAGACCTGGCATTTTAGGAATTTGTGCACCTTGTTTAAGTTCCAAGGACTGCTTTTCTCTGTTCTTCCTCACCCACATACGTTTATAACACTAAACAATAAGAAAAGACCTCCGCAATCCCCATTTCCCAATAGAGACTAAGTAAAAATCCCCTAAGTCAGTAAAACACCTCAGTTGAACCCCACACAATTCATAACTTTGTCACCCAGAAGAGAGGGGAGGCAAGTGTCCTGGAAAACCCCATCAGGAAGCGGTGACAGCTGAGGGTCTAGGACTTTGCACCTGTGTAGATACACCACTACTGACAAATGACAACAACCATTTTAGAGCAAAAGACACATAGTTCATGTGAATATTTTGGAAATGACAGAGGTTGGGACACTCATGAAGGTCACCCACACTGGACAAACCCTGCACCACCTACCCACAATTGCAGCCATGCCCACCCTCAGCCCAAGTTCCAGCCGCACGAAGAGAAGACAGACATACATCCTCATTCCTTCACCCCCAGAGGCTGCTTGCCATACCCACAAAGCCATTCTCCTGGAAGAAACAGAATTTGATCTGAGGCATTCAACTTTTTGAGGTTTCTCCCAGTTATGTCACTGCATAGCAAAAAAACTCTCTACATAGAGATTTTGAAATTGCTTCCAAATATAAAAGTGTAGCAGCCATTCCCTTCTCTCCTACATTTGATCATCTTTCTCCAACAATGCCTACCCACCTCATGGCACATACACACACACACCCCCCCCTCAATCTCCCAACACCTCTGAGGCTCTTTTCCCAGGAGTGTGGCCTTTGTCTTCTTCTCCGTTGCTAACCTGTCAAGAAGGAGCAGTCACAGAGCACAACCTTTGGGGACCAATCCATAAACTTGCAAGTCTGGCCACTTATTTAAAAACAACAATCTTAGGTGAATTTGCTTCAAGTTGCCCCAAATGCTGTTGTCCAGATATGATTGTTACCTAATCACAAAACTTTCTGCAGGAAAAAAGTATCCTAGCTGGAACAAAAACAGCCACACAGCTGTTGCCAGCAGCAACAGAAACATACGTGGAAATGAAACAGGTTTTCACAAAAGTTCCCCACTGGAGAAGCACGAAGTTGTAAAGCACAGGTCAGCTCCGCCAGTGTGAAATGCTCTGCAGTCCTCTGCCAGTCAGGGGCTCTGATCAGAGCTCTTGAATGGCCCTCTCTCTGTTATCTCAGATCTCAATGTCTCTGCTGTACTTTCCTGATTCTCTATTTTTTCTACCTGAAATAGAAAAGCTCTGAGGGCTCTTCCATCTCCAAAACACTAAATTCTAAATAGAATCTGATCTCTGTGATCTTGTTTGTTCATTTACTAAACTGCACTCTATAGTGCAGTTTACCATCCACACTGGTTCTCATGAACTTAAAGTTTAAGCAATCACACTAGGAATCCATTGACAGAAAATATTTAACAGAATGCCCCAGTTGAATAGAGATTCTGTAAATCATTTCTGTTCAACATAAACAATCTCTGATCTACACTGTTCTATCATTGCTGCTAAATCAATAAATGACCTGTTACTCTTCTTAGTCGAAAAATACAAAACATTTGATTTGATGACTAAAATAAGAGGGTTGGATTCTCTGAAAATGTTTCTAAAGGAAGAGACTTACTTTGTGAGGTAATAATGAGAAAAGGTCACCAATAGTATTTAAATTGAGATTTCCCTGCAATACAGTCATGCATCGCTTAATGACCCTTGCTTTTGATGGACCTCAAATTCTTATATAAAATACATACAAATATTTTTTTAAAAAATACATGCAAAACATGGAGCATAAAAGATACTTAATAAATGTCTTTTGAACAAGGGAAGAATGAGTGAATAAATATATATATGAAAAATGCAATTTATTTTCAGTGGTATGGACTAATTTGGTCAGGGAGAACATGAATAACTAATCCACAAAAGCCCAACATACACATTTTAATGAGCAGCCTCAAACTTCTCCGAGTTTTCAGAAGTTCTTACCAGAGAGGCAAACAGGCAGGAAAAGGAACTGTCTCTTCAGCCTGCCTTTGCTGGCTGCACTGAGACTGCCAGCTGACAGCAAAATTCCCCAAATGCCCTTTTGACCACAAAGGGCAAAAGAAAGAGTCTTACAGCCCATAAATAGGATTCTCAAGCCCTTTTCCCCTAAACACAGACGATGAAAAGTAACACAATATAAAACAGCACTGATGTTTTCATTCCCCTCTAAACTGTTACTGTCTCACGTAGCATTTGTCACAACGGTCTTTGATTGTTGACTAGGGTCACAGGTGTTTGGCCCTAGCTAGTATATCAGGAAACTAATTGGAGTTGTCATTGTTTTTACACACATTTCACCAATGAGAATTATATGAATCATAAGCAACCGTGTAACACCAAGCCGCAAGCTGCGGACATTCTTTGGATTTATGCTCTTAATTGACTTGCCACTAATTGGCTCCTTGAACCTTGTGGGTCTTTCATTTCCTAATGGAAACAAATCTTGCGAGGCTCGAGTTTAATCTGCTGCTACTGGTGCCTCCCCAAAGCTGGATGGGGTGCAAATAAAACTGGGTTCACTTTTCTCCTCTAGTGCTCAGCAGGCAGTTCAATAGAGGGAGGTCCAGGGGCAGGAAAAGAAAGAGAAGATTGCAGGAGTGTTCTGAGTCAGAGCGGCCAGAAGCAGTGCTGACAAGTTTAGGACAAGCAATTTCATTGCAGAAACAGTGAAAAGCTTGGAGAGAGAAGCCACAGAAAAGAAAGCTTGACTGTCAAAGGCTGCTGGATTGATGTGTAAATTAGCACTGACTTTCTGGGGGGCAATTTGTCCGTAAGAATCAAAATCCTTAAAACTGTGCATACACTTTGATCCTGTTAACTCCACTTCTAGGACTTTCTCCTGAGAGATAATCACATTTGTGTGCAAACATTTAGCGACAAAGTTAGTTACCACGGAAGTGTTTATAGTGGCAAAAAAATAAACAACTAAAATGTCCAACATTGGTAATTAATTAAACTTTGAACACACAACGGAATATGATTTAACCATTAAGAATGTTGTGATAAAAAGGAAAAGTTATTTACAAGAGTTAAGTAAAAAAAAATCCAAAATAGCGTAAACAGTATGCTCCCATTTTTGTAATTAGAAAGAGACAGAGAGAGAGTGCTACACAGATATATACCAAAATTTAACAGTAATTATCTGAGTAGGGGAAATTGTAGGTAATTTTTATTGTCTGCTTTGTGCTTAATTGGGCTTTTAATTTTTCTATGCATCAATTTTTCTGGAAGAAAAAAAGTTATTTTTAATAGGAAAAAAATACTCTTCAGAACAAACCAGACGTGTTCATTGGACATTTTTTAAGTTGGAAGGTGCAGAGTTGTCAGGTTATTTCAAATTATGATGGAATTTATGAGAATGCATTGGATAACAAGGGAGTTTATAACAAGAAGTCACTGGAAATAAGAACAGGAATATCTGAGGAACCCACGAAGTTGCACATCCCAGCCTGGCAAGAGCAATTAGAAGTTTCCAGAGTTGATCTATGGATCGGGTTACCTCTTTGTCCCTCCAGAGCAGGTGGTGAAAACTTACCTCCCCTTTGGTGACTCACATGCCCTATTTCTGTTTCCATAGCTCTTGATATAGCCCATCAGCTGCCTCACCCTCCACTCTGCTTATCTTTCCTGCCTCCTTCTCAAGACTTCTGCCTACACATGACCATGATTTACTCAGGGACCCTCAAGGACCATGTTGCCGCATGGCAGCCTCTTTATGTGTCTGCTAATTGACTGGCCCTTTCCATGATTCTCAGTTCTAGCTAGTCCATGAGCTTGGCCAGGCCGGGATTAGGTGCCCACTCCTGCTCCAAATAGCCACAAGAAGGGAAAAGGTCAAGTTATGGCTGCCTATGAGCAATGGGTTATTTCCCCTTAGAAGAGCAGTTTTCCCTAGAAGAAAACTGTTGAGTGTCAAGGCATCATAACTGACCACTAGTATAGGCCAGGGTCAATATTTCAAACTCTGTACTGCCTGCAACAGTGGTATCTCATGAGATACTAAGTTTGTTGGCAAAAGGAAAGTTTCCATGTTCAAACAGTTAGGAGTTCCTACCAGCTCAGTCTTCTCTTGGGGATTCATAATGTAAATTAGTATATTAAAAGCTATGAGAGTTTCTACAGTAATGAAACCTGCCTGATTTTGTTCAAAGCCAAGTTTCCCAAAGTTATTTGAGCACAGAATCCTTTTTCTTTTTCCCAAAACACCTACTAATACCAGTAAACCATGGGACCCAGTTTAAGAATTACTGCTACAGGACAATCTTCCAGAAGGCAAGAACAATAAACAATTGTATTTGTTCCATAAATTATTTGGTTAATTAAGATCTTCCATCTTCATCAGAGGAATTACCATGAAAATATCTGAAAAGCCTAGATTCACTCCTACTATAAAATTGGTTATATATTACTAAAATAAGAGCAGCTTTCAATTACTAAAGTCCTCTTAGGGATATAGAGTTTCTTAATTAAAGAAATAAATAATCAGCCTTGGAAATGAATTGTAAACAGAATGTAGTTCATGAATTTGTTGGCTTTTCTGTGCCTGTGGATGGTCCATGACGTTATTTAAGATCTAGAACGATCTGAGAGAGTAGCTGAAAGGTCTGCAATCAGAAAGGAATACAGAGAAATGGGGCCCAGGAAACGGAGTTATGAGCAACAGATCATTTAGGTACAATTGTGACATGGTTGGCTGGTAGCTGGCTGCTTTGTGTTTTGTGTTTTTTTGTTTTTTGTTTTCATGCCAGTTCACCATGACTTTGGCTTGGACCCTTTGCTGATCCAACTCAAATCCCTCTGACTCAGCCCAGACTGCCAGCTCTAGAATTCCTGGCCATCAGGATCATTGTGGTTAAAACTCTTAGGTCTTGCTGAGAAAGAAGGGCATGGAAATCTAAGACAAGTAAAATGTTTGCTGCCTGTTTTACTATTTTTGTTTTGGTTTTGGTTTTTGTCTTTTTTAAGCAAAGGCCTTCTACCCATACACAAGTAGATAAAGCTTAAAGAGCCTGTTCAGTAACCAAACCAAGTCAAAGACGACCACTGACATCACTTTTTATACATAGGAATTTTAAGGTAAAAGACCTGTGGGAGGGAGGGAAGGAAGAAGGAAGGGAGGAAAAGAAAGAAAAGAAATGGAGCCAAAGTATATATCAACCCAAAGAATTCCAATAGTGATATAATATTATAATTATAATATCTGATTATGTTTTACCTATAAAACCAAAAATTTCATGTAGCTCAACCCAATAATAACAACAATAGCCACCGCTATTGCATGCACTATACAGGGTTTATCCATTATAGCATTTTATTCTTATTATACCTCTTTGAGATATAGATACACAATTTCTCACTTGCAATTCATAAATCCAAAAGTTCTGAAAACTCAAAGATTTTTCATTAAGTCTAGAACAAACTCAATTGGCAGCAAAACCTGAAGACCTGATGTGAGGCTATTTATAGCCTTTATTTAACTCTTTTGGTGAGAATTTCACTACAGAAATGTTAATGTGTTTCATTAGGGGATCCTGCCCCAAACCCCTCTTAGGGTTCTATATAATTAATGACATGCACACTTTATTACTTTTCTAAAATACTAAAAATCCTCAATTCTAAAACTCATCTGGCTCCAAGAGTTTTGGATAAGGGATTGTATTTAGTTTGGGTCTTTGGGACTTTACTCTTTTGTTGATGGTTTAAAATTTTCTCCTCCACACTATTTCAGTTCACATATGCACTGACGAGATTTTACTAAGTTCTCTTAGGGAAAAGTTTTTAAAGACATCTTTATTCCCCAAAATGGAAAATGCTAACATCCTCAGAAATTTTCCTTGAACCCAACTGAATTCATTTTAATTCCCCCACCCTTCATTTTCAGATTACTCAGTGTGTTTAATGCTACCCTTCCTCAATTCCACCCAAAGCTCACATGGCGATGTTAAGGGCATTGGTTAAAAACACGTCGAGGAGTCTGAGTGGGCCTGAGATGCTGCTAAGCACTTTGACATCTGTGGTTAGAGTGTCTACGTGAAGATTACCCAAGCTGGGCTCCAGTGTTCCAATCACAACCCCAGAATGAGCGCCTGGTCACTCTGTGGTCTAAACTCTGAGAGAGGACAGCATTTCATACTACGCTGCATTTCGTAAACAATGATTTGATACATTGAAGAAACCATAAATATTGTTTATCTTACCATAGGCCTCAGAATGTCCAAACACCACAGTTCAATAACAGATTCAATAAGCTGAAGCCTGTTTTTCTGGTTTATCATAACTAGTAAAGCAATGGTCATTACTTTCTAATTTGTAAGCGTTTTGTTTGATGGCTCTGAGTGGGAAGTATGTAGCATTGCTTGTCCAATAGGAGGCCTTGCCACCATCTACAGTCAGCACTAAGCTACATCTGTTGCCATTTATGATACTTTTTCCATTTGTTGAAGCACATTATTTGTTATAACCAAAAGAGTATATTCAAATACAGATGGAGCTTTTGCTAAAAGATAGAAAGCCATTATTTTCTAACCAGCAAAAAGAAGGATTTGGTTAAAAGAAGCTGATGAGAATTTCTTGTTTGGTCTTTCCGCAGTAGCTGACTCCTGTGAAGATCTTAGCTCACACGCCACAGATGAAAATAAAGTTGAGGCTATGAAGCTCTGGTAACACACGCTAGTAAATTTCACCATTTCAAAATAACCCAGTTGAAACCTTTTAATCTAGGCCCCCTAAACCAAGGTTTCTCAGCCTCAGCACTACTGACTTTTGGGGGTAGATAATTCTTTGCTGTGGGGTTGTTTTTGTGCATTGCAGGATATTAGCAACATCCCTGGCCTCTACCCACTAGATGCCAGTAGCATCCTCCTCACCAGTCAAGACAACCAAAAATGTCTCCAGACATTGCCAAATCACCCCCAGCTGAGAATCTTGCCCTTCTTCCATTCCTTGCACATGACGCACCTTAATATTTCCATGGAACTGACTTTCTAATATTCATAAGCTTGTTCTTAAATAAGCATCTACATAATTATATACCCTTAATTTTTTAATAAATAGAGCATTTATTTAAAGCCATATTACGCTGTGCACACTATTCTTGTCTTGCGTTTTTTACCTAATCATGTACCTTGGAGATCATTATATATCATTGCACAAAGGGCCACCTAATTATTTGTAATATTAATTATAAATTATCATATTGTTAATTAGTTACAAAGCTATATTATAACATTAGCTGCCTAGTATCTCCTTGAATGGATATGCCATAATTATTTAAAAGGCCCCTCTCAACATTTAGTTTGTTTCCTAACTAAAACAATGCTTCATAAATAATCTTGCACATGAATCACTGGAACATTCAGGCACATCCCTGTCTTGGGGCCTTTGCCCTGGCTGTTCCCTCTGCATAAAATGCTCTCCCCCCAGATATCCACACGGTGAACTCCTTCACCTCTTGAATTCGTAAGGCTTGGCTAGCCTTCAATTACAAACAAACCTCAAAATCTCAGTGGTTTAAACACATAAAAGTCCTCTGCAAGCTGTTTGTAAGGACAGCGTTCTTTCCAGTGGTGGCCAAATAGTTGGGGCTGCTCCCATCTTAGAACTCCACTGTCGTCACATGAGGCTTCTGCAGTTACCGTAGCAGGAAGGAGAGAGCTGGTGTCATATACCAATTCTCAAATAACTCTGCCCAAATCATTTCCAGTTACATCCTATTGATCAAAACTAGTCACAGGGCCACGCCTGATTGCCAGGGATCTGGGAAATGTGGGAAGCACAATACTCTGTAAACACTGAGTATCTTCACTGGATCTCCTTCATATTGTTGCTCAAAAGTCATCTTAATGAAGCCAACCTCAACCATCCGTTTAAAAGTGCATCCCATACCCAACTCCTTCATCCTGCCCTGTTCTTCCAGAGCACCTATCATTTTCTAATATATTTTATTACTTACTTATTTATGATATTATTTATTTTCTGTTCCCCCCTGCTAGAATACAACCTCCACAGGGACAAGGATCTTTGTTTTATGTACTGATGTACCCCAAGCAGCTAGAATAGTGACTGACACGGAAATACTTGTTGAATGAATTAATAAATCTCAGACATATATGAGTACATGTATTGGATAAATTCCTAGAGGTAGAATTGCTGAGTAAAAGGACATTGGCATTAAAATTTTTCATAAATATTGTTAAATATAAGCTAATAAACAGCTTTATTAGCTTATATTCCCATCAATAATGCATGAAATTATCTCTTTCTCCAAACACTCACCAAATGTGTCCTCAAACATTTTGTCCTTTGCCAGTTTGGTAGGTAAAAAAATGGTACCTGCCATAATTTTATTTTTTATATTTCATATTATAAGAAAGGCTGAGTATAATTGCCTGTTAAAGAGCCATTTGTACTCATTTTTCTGTGAACTGCTTGCTCTTGTTCTTTGCTAATTCTTTTAGGTTGTTAATCTTTTTCATGTTTGATATTATATATCATACACATAATATAGTAGATATGTAAAATGATACAGCCACCCTAGAAAAGTTTGGCAGTTTCTTATAAAACTAAACATATGACCCAGCAATTGCATTCCTGGATATTTACCCCAGACAGATGAACTTAGGCTCACACAAAAATCTGCACACGAATGTTCACAGCAGCTTTATTTATAACCACCAAAAACTAAAACAACCTGGATGTCCTTCAGTGAGTGAATGGTTTAAAAAACTGTGGTACATCTACACCATGGACTACTACTCGGCAAGAGAAAGGAACAAACTATTGACACATGCAACAACCTGAAGGAATGAATGAATCTCCAGAGAATTATTTGGAGTGAAAAAAGCCAATCGCAAAACGTTATATACTGTATAATTCTGTATATATAACATTCATTAAATTACACTATTATAGAAATGAAGAACAGACTAGTGATTGCCTGGGGTCAGAGATGGGGGAGGTGGGGCAGGAGGGAGGTGGATGTGATTATAAAAGGGTAACATGAAAAATCCTTGTGGTGATGGAACTGCTCTGTATCTTGACTGTGGCAGTGCATACACAAATAAAATACAAGACACCTCTGATAATACTCTATAGAACTAAATATACACACACACACAACACAAACAAATGAGTACAAATTAAACTGGCAAAAGCTGAATAAGATCCGTGGGTTGTATGGATGCCAATGTCATGGTTGTGAAATTGTACTATAGTTTTTTGTTTTTTTTTTTAATTTTCAACCTTCCTTTCCTATACACACACACAAACACACACACACACACACACACATTCTTTTTCTTTTCTTTAGGAAGATTGGCTCTGCACTAACATCTGTTGCCAATCTTTTTCTTTTTTTCTCCCCAAAGCCCCAGCACATAGTTGTATATCCTAGTTGTAGGTCCTTCTAGTTCTTCTATGTGGGATGCCGCCTCAGCATGGCTTGATGAGCAGTGAGTAGTTCAGTGTCAAGGATCCGAACCAGCGAACCCCAGGCCACGGAAGTGAAACACACGAACTTAACCGCTAAGCCACCAGGCTGGCCCCTGTACTATAGTTTTACAAGATGTTACCATTGTGGGGAACTGGGATTTCTCTGTATTATTTCTTACAACTACAAGTAAATCTACAATTATCTCAAAATTAAATGTTAAATTTTATTTTTTTTTTTATTTTTTTTTTTTTGTTGAGAACATTTAAGTTCTTTTATTTTTTTTTTTTTGTTTTTTTATTGCAGTAACATTGGTTTATAACATTGCAAAAATTTCAGGTGTACATCATTGTACTTCTATTTCTGCATAGATTACATCATGTTCACCACCAAAATACTAATTACAACCCATCACCACACACATGTACCGAATTATCCCTTTCACCCTCCACCCTCCCCCCTTCCCCTCTGGTAACCACCAATCCAATCTCTGTCCCTATGTGTTTGTTTATTGTTGTTATTATCTACTACTTAATGAAGGAAATCATACGGTATTTGGCCTTCTCCCTCTGACTTATTTCACTTTGCATTATACCCTCAATGTCCATCCATGTTGTCACAAATGGCTGGATTTAAATCGTTTCTTATGGCTGAGTAGTATTCCATTGTGTATAAATACCACAGCTTCTTTATCCATTCGTCCCTTGATGGGCACTTAGGTTGCTTCCAAGTCTTGGCTATTGTGAATAAGGCTGCAATGAACACAGGGGTGCATGTATCTTTGCAAATTGGTGTTTTCAAGTTCTTTGGATAAATACCCAACAGTGGAATAGCTGGATCATATGGTAGTTCTATCCTTGATTTTTGAGGAATCTCCATACTGTTTTCCATAGTGGCTGCACCAGTTTGCACTCCCACCAGCAGTGTATGAGAGTTCCCTTCTCTCCACATCCTCTCCAACACATGTTGTTTCCTGTCTTGTTAATTATAGCCATTCTGACAGGCGTGAAGTGATATCTCATTGTAGTTTTGATTTGCATTTCCCTGATAGTTAGTGATTTTGAACATCTTTTCATGTGTCTGTTGGCCATCTGTATATCTTCTTTGGAGAAATGTCTGTTCAGGTCTTTTGCCCATTTTTAATTGGGTTGGTAGTTTTTTTGTTGTTGAGATGCATGAGTTCTTTATATATTTTGGAGGTTAAGCCCTTATCAGATGTATGGTTTGCAAATATCTTCTCCCAATTGTTAGGTTGTCTTTTCGTTTTGTTGATGGTTTCCTTTGCTGTGCAGAAGCTTTTTAGTTTGATGTAGTCCCATTTGTTTATTTTTTCTATTGTTTCTCTTGCCCGGTCAGATGTGGTGTTAGAAAAGATGTTGCTAAGACCGATGTCGAAGAGCGTACTGCCTATGTTTTCTTCTAGAACTTTCACAGTTTCAGGTCTTACATTCAAGTCTTTAATCCATTTGGAGTTAATTTTTGTGTATGGTGTAAGGTAAGGATCTACTTTCATTTTTTTGCATATGGCTATCCAGTTTTCCCATAAATGTTAAATTTTAAAAATTCCTGTGACTTTAAACACATAGATATCTCATACTATCATGTAAGAAGAAAATAGCAGTGCTTTGTCTGGGTCATATGTTACAAATATGTTTTCTAATTTGTTATTTGTCTTTTGACTTTGTGGTGTTTTTTTTTTTTTTTTGAGGAAGATTGGCCCTGAGCTAACATCTGTGCCAGTCTTCCTCTATTTTGTATGTGGGATGCCGCCACAACATGGCTTGATGAGCGGTGCGTAGGTCTGTGCCTGGGATCTGAACCCACGAACCCCGGGCCACTGAAGCAGAGTGCACGAACTTAACCATGATGCCACTGGGCCGGTCCCGTTTGTGGTGTTTTTATAACAAAAAAATTATTTTTATGTTGTTCATTTCATTACCCTTTCCTTTAACAGCTTCAGAGGTTTGTGCCAGGCTTAAAAAGGCCCTTCCTATGGTAGATTATTTTAAAATACTATCACGTTTTCCTACAGTACTTTTATAATTTCAATTGTCTATATATTTAAATATTTAATGCATTTAGTGCACAAAGTGAAGTAGGGTTGTAATCGTATGCGTATGAGTGTGGTTTTACCAATGGCTACCTAATTATCTCCTTGCTATATAAACAGTCTTTTCCCATCAGATATAAGGTGCAATCTTATACCCTACATTCCTATCATATAGGTATCATACATTTCCATATGTACCCTGTAGTTTGTCATCAATTTATTTAATCATAGACCCAGCATTTCAATACCTACATTATTATAGCTTCACGTGGTGCTTCAATGTCTGGTAGGTCTAATCCCCTCTTACTGTTCTTCTTTTTTTTTTTTTCCAGAATTTTCAGAACATTTTAGTATGAACTTTAAAATCTAGTTTCCCCCTCTTTTTTCAGGGAAGGGAGTGGGAGAAGTGTCAGCAGCTTAAATTCACACCTTATTATTAATTAATAATCCTGGGATTTGTGGGGATCATGTTAAATTGAGAGAACACCTGCTCCACTACCTACAAGGTTAGGCACTTACTTTCTGTGTTAAGAAGTCTCAGTTTCTTTATCTGTAAACATGGAGATAGTGGTACTGACCATCGTGGGGGTGTTGGGATAATGCATACAAAGCACCCAGCACTGTGTCTGGCACACAAGTGTTTGACAAGTGTTATTATTCCTGCTTGTTCCCATGAGTTTTTGTAAATTCCTTCAACTAAAAACCTTCTGCAGAAATTATTTGTTTGCTTGCCTGTTTCTCTGGCTGTGAACCCCAGAGGACAGGAATCCTGTTTTATTCATCTTTTATCCTCAATATCTAGCATATGGTACCTGCTTTGTCTTGGCCTCTCGCCTCTACATGATGGCTCGTGTCAATCTCTGCTTCTCCCCAGCTGCCTCACACCCATCCTGACATTCAATACTGCCCTCACTCTTCACAAGCCCCCTCCTGCCCGCAACTGGCCTCGTTAAACTGCCCTTTGTAGCTCACAGCTTCAAAGCCCTCCCCCCGCCCCACTTCTGCCTTTTCTGCCCTTTTCTGTAAAATCAATTCCCTGTGAGTTGCTGATCCCAGTTGACTTACCTGACTATACAGTAAGTCATAATAAAATGTGATGGCTCTTAGATTTAACACTTTAATCCAGAAGTACATTACCTCAAATGTATTTGTGAGGGATACAATGTATCTAGCAGGGTTTGCAAAGTCATCTTAGCTAAAACTCCCCAGCTCAACTAGGCACGCACCCACCTACTACTTCCCGTTACCCCTCATCCTCTTTAAGTAGTTTTTCTAGGAGTTGAAATGCATTCAGTCATGTATCTTCCTCTTCCCCTTTCAAAGAGATCTGTACAAACACTACACTTGCCTGAAGAGTTTTTGATTAGCCCTCAAATTAAAACTGCAGAAAGGAAACCATAGAGCCTCCTGAACTCTGCGTACAGCTTGACTAGGTGGAGAGCTGGAGAGAGGAGTGCCCGAAGTCCAGTTGTAACGAGACGGTAAGGTTGCGATTTGCTGGAACAGCACATCAGAAAACTTCCCATGGTTCTGGATACCCAAATATAGCTCCTAAATTGGGACTCCAGGAATAGTTTCCAGGGTTTGGGGGCTTCCAGGAATTTGTAACATTCTTTAAGATCTGGCAGAGACTGAGGTTGAGAAGCCCACCTCTGAGCTCTCAAGTACTGCAGACCCCCAAGCAATTCCTGCTGACAAGGCTACTCCGGTGGGGAACGCAGCTCTATTCTGTAAGCCATCTTCACAAATATTATTTTCCATCTCCCTTGTCAGGTCGTAAGAGAGGAATTTCAGGCAAGGGAGTGGGGAGCAGTGTCAGCAGCTTAAGTTCACACCTTATTATGCTTTTATTAGGCTTCCTAGTCACATCTGAACAATTCGTGGTGAGAAAGGAACGCTTTGGCCCTTGGCAATATGATACGGAGTTACATAGTCTCTGCCCCTCAGCTCTTCCTGTCTCCTGGGTTAGCCTCACCCTCTCCAATATCATGTCTTCCACTCTCCTCACCTCACACCTCAGTTCCTACAACAGCCTCCTCATCAGTTTTCCGCCTTCATTCGTCCCCTCTACTCCATCCCACACACAGCTGTCAGAATAATCTTCCAAGAATCCCACTTACATCAGGAAACTAACTTAACTACTCCTGCGCCTGTCTCCCTTCCCACCACTCTGGGCTCAGTCGGAGTTCTGTCTTCTCCCTGAGATGTCATGGGGTGGCCTCAATCCCCAGGGACCTTTGCTCCTCAAAGCTCCTATAACCAGGACTGGTATTCCTGGTCACAGTGTGCAGATTGTTCACTCCTACAGTGTGTTCTGATTGAGTCGCATTCATTTTAATCCCATCTGATGCCTGTGCAGGACCAGTTGTTAAATATTTTGACTGCCATACTTGTCTACAGCATTTATTGTCTCTATCAATCATCTGGGTATTTTATCATCAACAATACGCCATTGTTATTTAAGTATCCACATTGTGCATACGTTTTGACTTTCCTACTAGATTATGGACTCCCTGAGGGAAGCTACTCTTTCTATCCCAACTCCCAGGAACTAGCCCAGAGGCACATGCAGAGGTGGCCCTGAGAACACTTGCTGAGGAGTCAGTGGATGAGGTAAATCAATAATTGACAATAAAATCCTGTGTTTCCTTACCACCATCTACCAGTTTTAGAGCCTCTTGCCTTGCCTAAAACTACCCACTCTGCCAAGTTGCTTCACCTTTTGTTCCTGCTTCTCCCTCTGACAGCTTATTATTCCCTAATGTGCACGCATCTCCTGTCTGTCTCCCTCACATATTTGAAAATAAGCCCCTCTGGGTGCTTCCCTGTTCCCTGTGACATTCCACCAGCCTTAGTGTTCTGGACTCCCCACAGTGGTATTTGAAACTTATTTCTGAGAGACTTTAAATTCCCACTCAAGACTCTCAACAAGCCAGAGATTTCTGGGCAAAATGTGGATGCCAAGGAAGATATCACAGTTTCACGGCTGACACACTTTATTGATAACATATTAACTTTAGCTGAAGAAGACCACAGAACTAACCAACCTTTTTGAAACTGACAATACTCTCTCCCTGCCCCCAGCCCTCTCAACCCTCTTTAACCTGCTGTTTATTCTATATCACTCTTCTCCTTCTAACAAAAGTTTATAATATACATATTTAATCAGTTTATTGTTCACTGTCTGTATCCCCCAACTAGAACATGAACCCCACAAGGGCAGAGTTTTTTTGGTTTTTTTTTTTTGTGTGTGAGGGAACTTAGCCTTGAGCTAACATCTGTTGCCAATCCTCCTCTTTTTGCTGAGGAAGATCGGCCCTAGGCTAACATCCGTGCCCATCTTCCTCTACTTCCTATGTGGGATGCCTGCCACAGCATGGCTTGACAAGCAGTGCATAGGTCTGCGCCCCGGATCCAAACCCAGGAACCCTGGGCCACCAAAGTGGAAAGCGCAAACTTAACCACTACGCCACCAGGCCAGCCCTGGGCAGAGATTTTTTTTTTTAATTGTGGTAAAATACACATAACATAAAATTTACCATCTCAACTATTTTTTTTTCCAAGGAAGATCAGCCCTGGGCTAACATCTGCCAATTCTCCTCTTTTTGCTGAGGAAGACTGGCCCTTGGCTAACATCCATGCCCATCTTCCTCCACTTTATATGGGACGCCGCCACAGCATGGCCTGCCAAGCAGTGCGTCACCAGGATCCGAATTGGCGAACCCCGGGCCGCTGCAGCGGAGCGCGTGCACTTAACTGCTTGCGCCACCAAGCTGGCCCCCCTCTTAACTATTTTTAAGTGTACAGTACAGTAGCATTAAGTACATTCACTTTGTTGTGCAACCATCACCCCCCCCATCCACGGAACTCTTTTGATCTTCCCCAACTGAAACTCTGTACCCACAACAACTTTCCATTTCCCCCTTCAGCCACCCCTAGTAACTACCATTCTACTTTCTGTCTTTATGGATTTGCCTACTCTACGTACCTCATATAAGTGGAATCATACAGTATTTGTCCTATTTCACTTAGCATAATTTCCTCAAGGTTCATCCATGTTGTAGCATGTGTCAGAATTTCCTTTCTTTTTAAGGCTGAATTGAATTTCATTGTATGTATAGACCACATTTTTTTAAATCTGTTCATCTGTTGATGGACACCTGGGTTATTTCCACCTTTTAGACATTGTGAATAATGTTGCTATAAACATGGGTGCACAAATATCTCTTCAAGACTCTGCTTTCAGTTCCTTTGGGCATATACTCAGAAGTGAAATTGCTGGATCATATGGGAATTATGGTAAATTTTTAATTTTTTGAAGAACCGTCATACTGTTTTCCATAGTGGCTGCACCATTTTACATTCCTACCAGCAGTGCACAAGAGTTCCAATTTCTCCACATCCTCACCAACACTTGTTATTTTCTGTAAGGGCAGGGATTTTAGTCTATTCAATTCACTGGTTTATGCCAAGCACTTAGAACAGGACTTGGCACAAATTCAGCACTTATTATACTTATTTATTGAATTCAACCGTAGAACTGGTGTTACCCAAGTGGCCCAGGACTACCTGGATTTGAATCTTGGCTCACATACTCAGACACTACACCATGCACACATTATTTGACCTCCCTGAAGTTCAGCTTATCACTCACCTATAATAGCACCTATCTCAAGGAGTGTCACAAAAATACAATACGATTATGTATGTAAATCTCCCGGCCCAGTATGTCTCACATGTTCCCTTTCTTCAACTTTGATTCTCTCTAACAGCACATTAAGCTGACTTGGATAAGAAGGCTATCAGTAATCAAGGTTGATTCGAGAGACATCTCTACCTTTTTTGGTAAGTTTCATTTGACTTGTGAATCTAAGAGAATCTTCATTGACCAACAACC
This sequence comes from Ceratotherium simum simum, assembly GCF_057802395.1. NCBI lineage: Eukaryota > Metazoa > Chordata > Mammalia > Perissodactyla > Rhinocerotidae > Ceratotherium > Ceratotherium simum. The sequence continues at coordinate 61,584,376 of NC_141909.1, read as the reverse complement.
TCTTACATTCCTTTGTTCTTCTTCATAGCATGTATCATTACCTGAAAGTATATACCATATCTAATTTTTACTTATTTATACAAGTCTCTACCAGAACGTGAGCTCCATGTAGACAAGGTCCTTATCTGTCTTGTTTACTGCCATATCTGCAAGGCTCAGAACAATGCCTGGCACATTAAAAGCCTCAATAAATATTTATTGAGTGAACAAATGCATTTAAATAGCTACTAATCACCTGCTATAGGCACTGTGCTTACTACCGGGCATCCTGATATGAATAAGACATAGTTCCTTCCCTCAAGGAGCTCACTGTTTAATTAGAAGACGATTTATAAACAAATCATTAAATATAGTGTGAGATGCACAGTAAAGAAGTATGTAAAAATAATACAAAGAAAGAAGTTATTAAGTCTATTTGTAGGCAGTGGTCAAGGAAGGCTTTCATAAGAAAGAGTCCCTTACAAAATTTTGAAGATTAACTAGTTTTCCCAGTAGAAAAGGAAGGAAAGGGCATTGTATGTTTAGGGGATAGTAAGTTAAAGTCACAGGGGCAGGACCATAAAGATGTATTGTGTAAACAATAAGTAATTTTGTATAGATAGTTGTGAACTTAAAGGGAGAGTATGGCAGGAGAGGAGCCCAGAGAGGGGAAAGATCATGGAGGCTTGTTAAAACATCATGCTTAGACTTGATTCTACAGGCAGCAGAGCCACTAAAAGGTTGTACACAAGAAGTGACATGGTGAGACATTCATTTTAGAGAGTCGATATGGTCCTGGTATGGCAGGAAGCCAGCTGGGAACACCAGAGCTTCCTGGAGCGCCCCCACCATGGGCATAGGACCAAGCATTGTGTTCTCATGCTATGAGGGCTGGAATGGACTGCTAGACTGGTGCTGGATCCAAATTTGCACTAAATCGTCAAATTCAGAGTCTGAATCTCTGTTCTAGCAGTTTAAAAGAAAGTTTTGTCAGGGTTCTACACATTTGGGTTTTAGAACAGCTAGTTGGGTTAGGGTAGTTATAGTGGATGTGGAATAATTAGCCATTGGACCCTTGGCTTTAACATTCCACATTTCAAATTCCTTTTTATCTGTGTAATTAACCTAGCCTATGCTTTTATTGGCTCACTAGTAATAAAGAGGGTGTCTCTTAAGCTGGGACTAGTTCATATTATTTGAATAAGTACACTCTGCAGGGTAGGAGGAAAAAGATTTGCCCATTTAGGCCAGATTATAGATTGCCCTCTCTTGGGTCCATACTCCATAGAGGGAAGAAAGTCACTTCAAATGTCTTTGAAGACTCTCATCATGACACTCTGAAACCAGTTTAAAATCCACCTTCTCTAGTAGTCTTCACTGGTCCTCTCTCGGTTCCACATTTCATCCTCGCTACACACTGAAGATGTGACACATCTACCACTAGGTCCCATGTTACCTAAGGACAAGAGACATTCCTGACTATATTAGTTTCCTAGAGCTATCATAACAAAGTACACAAACTGAGTGGCTTAAAACAACAGAAATTTATTGTCTCACAGTTCTGGAGGCTAGAAATCCAAAATCAAGGTGTCAGCAGGGCCACATTCCCTCTGAAACCTGTAGGTGAGAATCTTTTCTTGTTTCTCTCCTAGCTTCTGATGGTTTGCCGGCAATCTGTGGCAATCCTTGGCTTCCAACTGCATAACTCCAATCTCTGCCTTCATTGCTACATGGCATTCTCCCTGTGTGTCTGTCTTGACATGCCATCTTCTTATAAAGACACCAGTCATATTGGATTAGGGGCCCACTCTTCTCCAGTATGAATTACATCTGCAATGACCCTATTTCCAAATAAGATCACATTCTGAGGTACTGTGGGTTAGGACTTCAACATATCTTTTTGAGGGGACACAATCCAACCCATAACACTGCCTCTTCTCTTGGCAGCTCACCACAGAATTTAGTCCAGTGTTAAAAATATGACAGTGGATGCTATTTACTGATGTGAATTAAGTCACCAGGCCATCTGCCTGTCTACAAAAGAGCATAGTAGCACCACTGCTACTTTGTGCCAACACCCCAAACAGCTTCACTTTCAAGATGACTCAAGAAAACGCTGAGTGGGGTTCGATCAAAGTTGTGGTCATCTTGACTAAAGCTGGAATGAGAATTTTTCGTTGTCATTTATGACATGATGATAATGTCGAACTTTAATATCATCCCAAATAGAATATAGGGTTATGGGGAGTACTCAGGTGCTTTTGTGCTGTCACTTCATTTCATGTCTTTCAAAGGACAGAGTATTACTTTCAATCACAGCATCACTATAATTCTAATTTCTTCAAGTTGCCCTCGAGAGCTGTAGCATCTCAGGCTGCCGCACCTGCAATTAGACTAACAGGTGGCAAAAAGCCAAATTAGGGGATGGGGGTGAGTAACTACCAAATCAAATATGGGTTTGTTTTGAATTAAGCATTCAACCTTCTGGTAGGGAAATCTGCTCTGATTGCACCCTGCCATTTATATATGTAAAATATGTTAAAAATATATATATATTACATACCTTTTAGCCATTAACAGTTTTCAGAGTTCTTTCTCATTGGGCTATTTCCAGTGGGCCCCACAGGACTCAAGGTAATGATTGAGGAAGCTGCCCCTATGCCAGAGAAGGGTCCCTGAGAGCAACCAGGAAGATACGGTTTGTGTGCTCCTCATTTATTTTATTTTGTCCAAGCAAAAAGTTGGCAAGAGCAGACATTTCCTATTGCCTGCGCAATGTTTTAATCACTGTTTAAATATTTGCCATCCTGTCTTTGTTTTGGTTAGAATTGCTGAGTTAATGCAATACAGGTTTGTACCTTCTGCTGAGTGAAATATAGATTTCATCTTATGAGCTAGAGCTATGTTCACTGGAAATAGTTTCCCCACTCCCCCCACCCCACTACTTGTCTTTCATTTTATGCCTTGTATTAATCTTTTTATATCTTCTCAATGCCTACAGGATACTGACAAATTGCCCCCAGGCAGTTCTAACACATTAAATTTCAGCAGACCTGGCCGTATGTATGACTCATTGCAAAATTTTAAGGACTCTTAAGTCAGTCTCTCTGAGTACCAGCCTAGGAAAATATCAGTCCCAGGCAAAAGCCTCACCATCTGATGAACATTCTGGGATGAAGGTAAAATGAGTTTCCGGCCTCAAGCCAGTTTCTGACAGATAATAGGTTTGTGCCAAAGACTCCTTTTATTAAGGCAGCTCTGTACAGGTTCAGCTGAACCCAGGCTAATCTGGCCCCTGTGTAACTGATTTCTCTAAGCCTCGCCAGCGTGGATGCGCTTAAAGGGTCACATGAATAGTAGTAACTCAAATTTCTTGCTCCCACCTGCTGATGGAGGGCCTCTGGCTCCATTTTTTTTTTGCAAAATTTTTAGTAAAAGTGCCCTTTCTGTTTTCACATACAATCAACTCTCTCTCTATGCGACTCTTCATAAATCCAATGGCAGCTGGATAGAATAGAAATATGAGTGGTTGACATCATGCTCACGCCTCCTCCACTCTGATAACCAAAATTCAGTTCTTGGGTCAAGCTAATCATGGCTGGCTCCTTCTCCCTCAAGATCAGCACCCTCTGAAGCATCTCTTCAGTCCCCATCAGAGAAGAGGTTTCCAGCAGGCTCCCACCAGAACTGCCAGACATGCCAGACAACCAGTTCTGAATCCCATGTAGTCTCTACCTGAGGAGCCCACCAGATCTGAAATAACCGCTCACTCCTCTGAAAAAAACTTGGTTGAAATTAAAAGATTTGGGGCTTCTTATTCCAACTGTTGCAAACTAGGTAATTCTTTTACAAAAGAATACTAGAAAAACTGGATAAAATATTAAAAACATATGTTTGATGGCATAAAAAAGTTAACATGATAGTGAATAATTGTCAGAGCAGAACCCAAGAGAAGACATAGGACAGAAAAAGCGTGAGAAGACCCCTACAATCACCCCAGCTTACTGCCATGAAATAGTTTCCAGGCCGTGGCACAGGAAGAGGAAACTCAGCTATAGTCCGACAGACTCCCTATGGGGAAGGGATGCAGTGAAGAGTTTGGAAAGACCAATGTGGCTAAAGTTGGTGGGATAGAAGGAGAAGAAAGAGCTGCAGGGAAAGAGAATTGGACATCTGTGGAGGGTCCTGTTGTGTATTCAGCAGAGTATTCATCTGTGCACACATGTGACGAAACTAGCAGAGGCCGGGGAAGAACTATCTGAAAGAATTACAAAGAACAGTACCTGGAGCTTACACCAGGATAGGAAGTGGGATTGTTCCCACCAGCCAGACTGGAAGACCTCATAATTTACAGGGAATTGAGTAGAGTACTCAGAAAGTCCTTGCCTCAGTAATGAGAAATAATTAGCCCTAGACTAAAGAGTGTTCTAGGCCCACCTAACAAATATTAAAAGTAAGATTTAAAAGAATCAGTTTCTAAGTAACTTAACTGCATACTATCCCAGAACAAAGCTTAAGAAATTTATGGGAATAAAAAAATAACCAGAACCCAGCAATGTAAAATTTACAATGTCTGCCTTTCTATCAAAGATTACTGGGCATGCAAAGAAACAGGAAAATATTGAGGAGAAAAATAAACCAATTAAAACCAACCCAAAGCTGACACTAGGTGTTAAAATTAACAGACAACAACATTTAAAAAGATATTATAACTGTATTTCTAACTAGATAGCCACATGCAAAAGAATGAAAGTATCATTCAGGATCTTGCACCATATACAAAAATTAACTCAAAATGGATCAAAGACTTGAAGGTTAAGATCTAAAACCATAAAATTCCTAGAAGAAAATATAGGCAGTACACTCTTTGACATTGGTCTTAGAAAGATCTTTTCGAATACCTTGTCTACTCAGACAAGGGAAACAAAAGAAAAAATAAACAAGTAAGACTTCATCAGACTAAAGAGCTTCTGCAAGGCAAAGGAACCCAGAAACAAAATGAAAAGACAACCCACCAACTGGGAGAAGATATTTGCAAATCATATATCTGACAAGGGGTTAATCTCCGAAATATATAAAGAACTCATACAGCTGAACAACAGAAAAATAACCTGATCCAAAAATGGGCAGAGGATATGAACAGACATTTCTCCAAACAAGATATACAGATGGCCAATAGGCACATGAAAAGATGTTCAACATCAGTAATCATCAGGGAAATGCAAATCAAAGCTACACTCAGATAACACTTTACACCTGTTAGAATGGCTATAATATCACCAAGATAAAAAAGAACAAATGCTGGAGAGGCTGTGGAGAAAAGGGAACCCTCATACACTGCTGGTGGGAATGCAAACTGGTGCAGCCACTATGGAAAACAGTATGGAGATTTCTCAAAAAATTAAAAATAGAAATATCATACAACCCAGCTATCTCACTACTGGGTATTTATGCAAAGAACTTGAAATCAACAATTCAAAGAGACTTATGCACCCCTATGTTCATTGCAGCATTATTCACTACAGCCAAGAAGTGGAAGCAACCCAAGTGCCCATCAACTGATGACTGGATAAAGAAGATGTGGTATATATATACAATGGAATATTACTCAGCCATAAAAAAAGACAAAATCATCCCATTTGCAACAACATGGATGGACCTTGAGGGTATTATGTTAAGTGAAATAAGAAAGACAGAGAAAGACAACACCATATGATTTCACTCATATGCGAAAAATAAACTAACGCGTGGACAAAGAGAACAGTTTAGTGGTTACTAGAGGGGAAGGGGGTTGGAGGGTGGGTACAAAGGGTGAAAGGACGCATTTATATGGTGACTGACCAATAATAATGTACAACTTCACAATGTTCTAACTATTATGACCTCAATTAAAAAAAAAAAAAAGACATTACAACTGTATTCCATATATTCAAAAAGTTGAGACAGGAAAAGTATTTTAAAAACCCAAACCAAACTTCTAGAGATGAAAACTACACTGAAAGGAATTAATGGCAGATAAGATATTACAGAAGAAAACATCACTGAAATAAAATACAGAGAGAAAAAAGACTAGAAAAATAATTAACAGAATGTTAGTGAGCTATGGTACAACTTCAAACAGTCTAATATACATGTAATTGGAGTCCCCAATGAAGGAGAGAGAGACAAGGCAGGAAAAATAATGCTAAAATAATGCCGAAGAGATAGTGGCCAAAAGTTTTCCAAACTTGATGAATATCACAAATCACATATCCAAGAAGCTCAACAAACCCCAAGGACAAGAAACGTAAAGAAAACTACACCAAAACCCATCACAAATTGCTCAAGACCACGGATAGATAAAAAAAAATCTTAAAAGCAGCAATAGAAAAAGATACATTATGTACAGAGGAACAAAGATAAGAATGATAGGAAATTTCTCATTAGAAACAATGCAAGTAAGACAACAGTGGTGCAATACCTTTAAAATGAAAAAAAAAAAGTAGGGAAAGGACAATCTCTTCAATAAATGGTGTTGGGAAAACTGAATTTCCACATGCAGAAGAATGAAATTGGATCCTATCTCACTCCATATACAAAAATCAACTGACAATAGATTAAAGACTTAAATGTAAGACCTGAAACCATAAAACTATCAGAAGAAAACATAGGGAAAAGGCTTCTTGACATTGGTCTGGGCAATGACATTTTGGATATGACCCCAAAAGCACAAGCAACAAAAGCAAAAATAGACAAATGGGATTGCATCAAACTAAAAAGCTTCTGCATAGCAAAAGAAACAATCAACAGAGTGAAGAGACAATCTACAAAATGGGAGAAAATATTTGCAAACCATACATCTGATAAGGGGTTACTATCCAAAATATATAAAAACTCAAACAACTCAATAGAAAGAAAACGACCCAATTAAAGAATGGGGAAAGGACCTGAATAGACATTTCTCAAAAGAAGACATACAACTGGCCAACAGATATGTGAAAAGATGCTCAACATTACTAATCATCAGGGAAATGGAAATGAAAACCACAATGAGGTATTACCTTACAACTGTTAGAATGGCTATAATCAAAAAGATAAAAGATAATAAGTATTGGCAAGGATGTGGAGAAAAGGGAACACTTGTGCACTGTTGGTGGGTATGTAAATTGGTACAGCCATTATGGAAAGCAGTAAGGATGTTTTCTCAAAAACTTAGAAGTAGAACTACCATATGATCTGGCAATTCCACTTCTGGGTATATATCCAAAGGAAATGATAATCAGTATCTCAAAGAGATATCTGTACTCCCATGTTCATTGCAGCATTATTCACAATAGCCAAGATATTGGAAGCAACCCATGTGTCCATTGATAGATAAATGGATAAAAGAGATATGATTGATATATATATTGATATACATATTGATGTATACACACACACACACACACACACAGGAATATTATTCAGCCATGAGAAAGAAGGAAATCCTGCCAGTTTTGATAACATGGATGAACCAGAGGACATTACGCTAAGTGTTAAAATAAGCCAGAAAGAGAAAGATAAATACTGTATAATCTCACTTATATGTGGAATCTAAAAAAAAAGTCAAACTCACAGAAACAAAGAATGGAATGATGGTTACCAGAGGCTGGGATGGGGACATGATAGCCAAATGGTATAAAGTTGCAGGAAAAAAAAAAGAAGAAAAGAAAAGAAAATTATTAACCTAGAATTCTGTACCCAGTGAAAATATTTTTTAAAAACAAAAGTAGAATAAAGACATTTTTCAGATACATAAAGCTGAACAAATTCATCATCAGCAGACTCACACTACCAAAATGTTAAGGAAGTCCTTGAGGTAGAAGGAAATATGAATCTACACAAAGGAATGAAGAGCACCATAAATGGTAACTACATGGTTAAATACATACGATGCTTCTGATAGTGTTTAAATTTCTGTGAAACATAAGTCATGGTTTAAACAAAAATAATAAGATATTATGGGTTTATCATATATGATAAAGTAAAATGTGTGACAACAATAGCATGAAGGCCACAAGGAGAGAAATGGAAGAATACTCTATGTGAAGCAGTATACCATTCAAAAGTAGACAGTGATAAATTAATTATGTATACTAAAATCATAAAGAAACCATGAAAATAACAAAACAGAGTTGTACCTAATAACACAAGAAAGGAGATAAAATGGAATCATAAAAAGTAGTCAATCCAATAAAAGAAAACAAAGCCAGCAAAAGAGAAGGGGAACAAAGAAATGGAAGACAAATTGCAAAGTTATAGATTTAAATCTAACCATATTAACAGTCACAATATAAATGGTCTAAACACTCTAATTAAAAGGCACAGATTTTCAGATTTGATTAAAAAAAGCAAGATCCTACTATATGCTGCCAACACGTTATACAAAAAGTCACAAATAGATTAAAAGTAAAAGGCTAGAAAAATATATATCAAGCTAACACAAATTTTTAAAAGCCTGGAGTGGCTATGTTAATACCTGACAAAGTAAATTTTAGAGAAAAGGATATTTCTGGGGATAAAGATGATAAAGAAATCAATTCATCAGGAGGACATAACCATCTTAAATGTTATACACCCAATAAGAGAGCTTGAAAACCCATAAACAAAGACACTGAAAGAGGAGAAAGACTAATCCATAATTATAGCCAGAGATTTCAATACCCTCTCTCAATAATTGACTGAATAAGTACGGAGAAAATTAGTAAGGATGTAGAAGATTTGAAAAACACAATCAACCAACTGGATCTAGTTGATGTTATGGAAAACTCCACCCCACAATAACAAATACACATTTTTCTTCAAGTTCACACAGACCATTACCAAGATATACTATATCTTGTAAAAGAAGTCTCAATAAACTTAAAAGAAGGCAAGTCATACAAAGTATGTTCTCTGATCACCATGAAATTAAATTAGAAATCACTAACAGAATTATCTCTGGAAAATCTCCCAACTACTTAGAAATTAAATAAAACACTTGTAAATAACCTATAGATCAAAAAGAAATCAAAAGGGAAATTAGAAAGTATTTTGAACCAAATGAAAATGAAAACACAACATATCAAAATATGTGAGATACTTCTAAAGCAATAATTTAAAGAGGAATCTACAGCCCTACACCTTCACTAGAAAAGAAGGAATGAAATCAACAGCATAAAGCTTCCAACTTAAGAAACTACCAAAGTAAGCAAGTGAAAAATATCAGAAGAGAAATCAATGAAATAGTAAAAAGAAAAACAATAGAGAAAATTAATGAAACCAAAAGCTGGCACTTTGAGAAGTTCAATAAAATTGACAAATCTCTACCCAGACTAATAAGGAAAAAAAGAGAGAAGAAACAAATTATGAAGATGAGCAAGGAGAGAGGTAAAATCATTACAGATTCTACAGATATTAAAAGAGAAAGATGGGACTACTGTAAAAACCTTATGCCAATAAATCTGACAACTTAGGTGAAATTAACAAACTACTTGAAAGACACAAGTTATCAAAACACACACAAAAATAAATAGGTTACTTGAATAGTCCTACATTTCTAAAGAAGTTAAATTTTTAGTTAAAACCCTTCCTACAAAGACAACTCCGGGCCCAAATGGCTTCACTGGTAAATTCAACTAAACATTGAAGGAAGAGATAATACCATTTCTACACAAACTCTTCCAGAAAGTTAAAGAAGAGGGGATATTTCCCAATTCATTCTGCAATACCAGCATTATACTAATAACACAACCAAAGACATTACAAGAAAAGAAAACTACAGTCCAATATTCCTCATAAATATAGATACAAAAATTCTAAATACAATTTTAGAAAACCAGATTCAACAATATATAAAAAAGGATAAAACATCATGACCAAGTTGGGTTTGTCCCAGGAATACAAGGCTGATTTAACACTCAAAAATCAATCAATATAATTCACCATATTAACAAACTAAAAAAAACCATATATCATTTCAATACATGTATAAAACGTATATGACAAAATCAAACCTCCATTCTTTTTTTTTTTTTTTTTTTTTGTGAGGAGGATCAACCCTGAGCTAACATCTGTCAATCCTCCTCTTTTTGCTGAGGAAGACTGGCCCTGGGCTAACATCCAGGCCCATCTTTTTCCACTTTCTATGGGACGCCTGCCACAGCATGGCCTGACAAGCGGTGAGTCGGTGCACACCCAGGATCCGAACCGGTGAACCCTGGGCTGCTGCAGCAGAGCACGCACACTTAACCGCCTGCGCCACCGGGCCAGCCCCCAAACTTCCATTCTGATAAAAACTCTCAGCAAACTAGGAATAGAAGAGAACTTCCTCAAATGGACAAAGGATATCTACAAAAAACCTAGAGTCAACATCACATTTAACAGTGAAAGACAGGATTCCTTGCCTCTAAAATCAAGACTAAGACAAAGATGTCTACTCTCACCACTTCTATTCAACATGACACCAAACGTTATAACCAGTGCAATAAGGTAAGAAATAGAAATTAAAGGCAGAAAGATTGGAAAGGGAGAAGTAAAAGGAAGAAGATGAAATGATCATCTGTGTGGAAAAGTTGATGGAAAAGTTCTTGAACTTTAGAGCTACTAGAACTAATAAGTGAGCCAACTAATACAGCAAGGTTGCAATACTATTATATCAATATACTAAAATTAATTGTTTTCTACATACAAATAATGAATAATCAGAACATGAAATTTTTAAAAATACCATAATAACATCAAAAAAAATGAAATACATAGGAATAAATCCAACAAAAATATAAAAGACCTGTACACTTGAAAATGACAAAGAGAATTTAAGAAGATCAAAATAAATGGAGAGATATATCTCGTTCATGGATTGGAGGACTCAATAATTTTAAGATGTCAATTTTTGCTAAGTTGATCTATAGATACACAATACACAATCCCAATCAAAATCTCAGTAGGCTTTTTTGTAGAAATTGACAAACTGATTCTAAAATTCAGATGGAAATGCAAAGGACCTGGCATAGCCAGAACAACTTTGAAAAAGAACAACAAAGTTGGAGGATTTACACTACCTGATTTCAAGACATAAAATTACAGTAACCAATACAGTGTATTACAGCCATAAAGATAGACAAATAGATCACTAGAATAGAACAGAAAGTCCAGAAATAGATGCAAACATACATGGACAACTGATTTTCAACAAAGGTGCAAAGACAATTCAATAGAGAAACAATAGGTTTTTTAACAAATGATGCAGGAACAATTGGATACCTACTTGTAAAACTGAACTTTGACATGTCATTTGCACTATACACAAAAATTAAGTAAGAAAACCCAAACATTATTAAAAAAAATAAAGGCCTAAAAAAATAGAGGAAACTTGTTCCTAGATTTGAAGACTCAATACAGTAAAGGTATGAGATCTCTGTAAACTGATCTATAGATTCTATGAAATCTGTATCAACATCTCAACTTTGAAGATGAGGAGGAAGACTTGATAAGCTGATTCCAATATTTACATCTGAATGCAAAGGCCTACAAATAGTTAAGATATTGTTAAAAAAGAAAAAGTTTGGACTCCATCTACTCAATATCAAGACTAACTAAACAGCACAGTAAACAAGACAGTGTGGTATTAGCCCAACAATAGACAAACAGACTAATGAAATAGAGAATCCAGAAAGATAGATAGATTTATGACAAACAAGGTACAATAAGATAGCCATACAGAAAAAAAATAAATTGAAGATCAACTCTCTTTCTCACACTATACACAAAAATAAGTTCCAGGTGGACTAAAATCAAATGTAAAAAACAAAACAATAAGCTGTTGGAAGATACTATTGGAGAATATATTCATAATCTCTGGGTGGAGAAAGATTACTTAAACAGAACACAAAAAGCATTATAACTGTAAAGGAAAACATAGATCAAATTGACTCCATTAAAATTAAGAATTTCTGTTCATCAAAAGATACCATCAAGAAGTCACAGAGTAGGAGAAGATATTTGCATATATACTTAACAAAGGGCTCCTATCTAAGACATATAAACAACTTCTACAAACCAATAAGAAAAAAACAAACAAGTTAATAGGGAAAAAAATGAGGAAAAAACTTGAAAAGGCACCTCCCAAAGTTAATATCCAAATGGCTAATTTATATATGAAAAGATACTCTACAGCTTAGGTAATAGGTAATCAAGGTATGCAAATTAAAACCACAATGAAATACTCACCAGAATGACTAAACTTAAAAAAATTAGCTATACCAATATCGGCAAAGATGTAGGCCGGTGGGAACTCTCTACGTGCCTGGTGAGAAAAAAAATCAGTACATTTTGGAAAACAGTTTGGCATTATCTGTTAAAATTGAAGATACTCATGTCCTACAGTTTAGCAATTCCTCTCCTAGGTATATATCTAACAGAAATGTACTGATAGTCCACCAAGATGTACATGCAAGAATGTCAAGACGAACATTATAGAGATATTATTTGTAATAGGCAAAAATGGGAAAAGTTCAACAGTAGAATAGATAAATAAATTGTGGTATATTTACATAATGGAATACCAGACAGCAATAAAAAATAAATGAATAGCTCCACACAACAACATGGATGACTCCCAAAGAAGGTAGACACAAAAAAATACATACTATATGATTCCATTTACATGATGTCCAAAAAAAATAAGCCAAACTAACTCTTAGCATCTGGGGACACAAACATTTTCAGGTGGTAGAAAATAAAGAAAAGCAAGGACGTGTGGAGAAAGGAGTTGGTGATTGGGAAGGCACATGACGGGGGCTTCTAGGATGCTATTTCTTGACCTGGGTGGTAGTTCTACAATTATTCGCTTTGTGATAAATTATTAAGCTGTACATATTTGTCATGTGCAGTTTTTATGTATGTTATTCCATAATTTTTACAATGCTAAATTAACAACAACAAAACAGACTTCTCTGGGCAGGCTTCTACGGCTTATGTGTGAATAATGCCTATAATGAGAGGCTATTGGCCAAACACCAATACCCACTGCCAAAACTAGATTCACCAGAGAATTAACTTGAAATTGTATTTTCACATTTTTCACACGTGCTGATAGTTGTCAGGATCCAGTGCAATAAACCAAGCCAGAGAAGGAACCCCTATGTTTTCACTAGTCATCATTCATTCCTACCAATTCATTCATTAAATATGAAGCATCTTCTGTGGTTCAGGCATTGGGCAAGGTGCTGAGGTTTCCTCCATTGAGGACTGCCTCAATGGAGGCAGTCAGGCATGACGACTGTCCTCATGAAGCTCTTCCAGTACAGTGCAGGGTGACATGGGTGAGGAGAGGGCAGTAAGTGTGAGGGGAGAGAGAATAAACAAAGTTAATATTAAAAATTGTGTGGAATGAATGAACAAATGCTTCTTTGTCAAGAAGTGGATAAGGATATTACAGAGAAAAGATTATCTGAGAAGCCACCTCTGTAGAAGGTACCTCCTTGAATTCCTTAACAGAGAGGTTAAACAGCAGATCAGTAAGATGCTATTTTAAGATCCCCTATTTTGGAGAAAATTGTGGATTCCCTCTCCTAGATTTAGCCCTTTTTGGAAGCCCACTCCATGACCACACTATTAAAACACATCAAATGGAAGAAAAGCAGGTGGACTTATGTATGTATAGATGGGTCCTTTCAAAGAACTACATGTCTTGTATCACTGTGATCACTGAAACAATGTTTTATCTATAGCCTTCTGTTTTCATGTTCAGGGTTTATTTTAGACAGCAAATTTTTAGTTGATTTTAACAATTTGACTCATCAAGTAGTTCCTGAGTGCCTGTGTGTGCCAGGCTCTGCTCTAGACATGGGATACAAAGGGGAAGGTGCCATATTAAGACATGAATAGCCAAGTACTCAAGGAGCCTACAGGCTTTGGTGACCACCAGGGCTAACATGAGGTCCTCTTGAGGTGACTGGACCTGGGTTGGGAATGTCACATTGGATGATATGTCTAGTCTCAGACCAGTTACAAACTCAAAGCTAATTGGTGGGATGGGGCAGGTCAGGACATGCCCATGCACACATAATCAGGAACCTCTCAGCTGGCCTTTTAGATAGAGCAGACCCAAAAACCTTTTTGGCCATATTTGTTCTTTCATTAATTAAACGAATACTTAGTACCAACTACATAAGTGTTTATCATCCCAGTGGCTGCAAAGGCTGATGGCTCCAGTAAGAACTTTTCCTTTCAGATCCAGTGTCCCAGGACAAATGATAAATATCTCGGGGAGGGCTAGGGGTCTTGCTCAAGGTCACATGGGCTTCGATGAAAGGTCTGCTGATGTGAGTGCTTCCTTTGGTGGATGTACATGTATACATCAGGGACAGCCTGATTTTAGGGACAGCCTCCCTCTCCCCTACCCCTCCAGCCACCAGTATCTTCCCAACTCTGCATCTAGTGTGATGGCGCTGCTGGTCCTTTCTGAGCATGGCATGAGCTTGGCATGAGCCTAATCTAAGCAGGAGACTCCAAGAGGGAGGTATGGAGTGGGAGGTTTTCCCCACTGGAGGGCAGAGGGAGTTGGTGAGACAGCAGACACTATGAAGTCAACTTCTAATCCCAAACTGGCGACAAGTGTACCTCGTTGGTGGTTTAGCAATCCCATCCTGAGGAAAAGTGCTCAGCACTCTGAGGACAAGGCATGCTCATCAAAGAACTCACTGGTCTGCAGAAAGCAGAAATCAATACAAAGTCATTTATGCCATCATCAGAGTAATGGTACTATGCACAAATCACCCAGCTTGCTACAGACACTGCCAGCCTTTCCTCTCCAACTGCAAGAGCAAACGTCTCCCTACCTCCTCAGAAACAGAGGGGAGGCACTCCTTTTTCAGAGACCACCCCAATAGTGCATGTGGGAAAGACACAGGGCTTATCCAGTGCTTGGCTCCTTATTACAACCCCTCCACCCTGAAAAGGCAGACATCCACCAGTACTTTCTTCCCCAAATGAGATACGGCCCAACTGTCCACATGAGGCATTTCCCTGCTAGGAAGGAGGAGTTCTTCCAGTCTTCTCAGCCAAATGAGAAGGCTCCCCCTTCTTATTCTCAAGGAGCTTTCAGAGAGCAGGAAAGTGGGAAATTCCAATTCCTCAGGAGTATTTCTTTATTTGGGGGAAAGGGAGTTAAGTGTGGGCAGGTATAAAGCATGTGCGTGTGTACCAGTCATGCTACTAGAAGAGAACAACTAAGAATTTGAGCACAAGAGAAGAATTTTTTTATTTCACTTATTTGCATTATGTTTTCAGGTTGTTTTCTTTATTCTTCTTCTATTTTTTTCCCTACAGGAACCAAGAAAGAGAATGGCATTAAGAATGTGTTTGTAAAGAGGCTTCTCTAACATTTCTACCTCCTTGGAGATGCAGCGGGAGGAGAAAGGAAGTTGGTTTACTTCATACTAGACCTTAAAAAAGTCTGATATCTTCGTACATCCTGAGCAGATGTGAATGGTAATAGTGCCAGAATCCTGGACTAAGATTCCACCAGTTTCCTCTGATGCAGCCAATCTCCCACTCCCACCCCCACCCTCAACTAAAACAGATCTGAAATTCAGACAGCCTAACCATCCCTGCATTTAAAAATATATTTGCAAGTCATCCAGGGACTTTATTTCCTTCCTCAAAAAAATGAGAACCTCAATATTTATTTTGTGAAAAGGCAAAGAAAAGAAAGAATACCTTTTAGGTACCCCGGGGATTTGTAGGCTGACCCCAAAACTGAATATATGTGGTCATGACTATTTGATAACTGCACCGTTACACTTGTAAGGGTGAATAGTTCTATTCATTTCTTTCTTTCTCTTCAACATGGAATGAAGATAAACAGTGAGAGTAGCATTGTATTGGTCTGTTTAAACACCAGTCTCACCTCTTAAAAATACTGTTAGTATGAAATTTTCTTGACATGATTTTAAACCCCAGTGTGTACCCCGCTGGTTCTGTACACCAGAAGCTACTGTCAACTGCCAAGAGCCATTAATCAGAAGAAGAAATGGACACACAGGATACTGGAAATGGTGTGGGGACTCTGCTTCTCTGCAGAGAGGCTCCCCTTCTCTGCCTCATTTTGGCCCAGTACCCGGCTGAGGACACAGGACCCCAAGCAGAACACGTTCTCTCCCCACAGGGGTGGGGGTCACGGGAGGACAACAGAGCTCAGGGAGGTACTGTGGCATTCTGAATCCCTGGTGATATACTTAGTGTCACCACAGCCTGCGGATAACGGGAGAAGGGCAGTACGTGGCATAAGATGTGCTTACACTGGCTCAAGACTAGACAAATTCTGGAGACCTTTCCACTCCATGTCCCACAATCCCTAGAGGCAGCTGCACCCCTTTGGGCAAGTGCACACCATCTTGGTCAAAGCCAACTCTTGGCACCCACCCAGTAAGCCTGGGCTGCTTTCCTGTCCCCGATTTATTCTTTCATGACATTTGAAAAGCAAAGGAAAGGAAACGGTCTTAGAAGGTAAACAGGTTACTGTAGTTCACAGACGATATTTTAGAACAAGGCTAAACTAACCTATTTCAAGGTTTTAGATTTAATTTGTGCCATCAGTAACCAAACATTTTCAAGAGTTAATGAGTATGATGAACTGAAAACTATGATAAAGATACTGTCAACATTCAGGACATACAAACGGAGTGGAGAGAGAGAACAGTTAGAAAAATATCAAACCAAAATATAGCCCAGCCATCCTTCAAAGCTTTTTATTTTATACCTGGGGTGGGGTGCAGGGAGAGTTGATGTTAGCTTTTGGTTTTTTGTTTGCAACAAGCACATTTCATTTTTGAGCCAGGCTGTGCCAGTTAGTGACATAATGTCCACATGGTAATATGATACCGTAAGCACAAATGGAGTGCACAGACCAGACGGAGGCCTGAGAAAGACAAGCTCTGTCCATATATCAACGGGAATGGCCTGGAACTCGGGGAGCAAGTATTTTGAAGCAATCGCACATGAATTCACCTTCAGGAGATTAGAGGCTGATGTCACCAGGAGAGTGAAGTCATCAGAAATGACCTAAACTGATGGGACGTTGCCAGAACAAAGCCGCACTGTGCAGACACACAGCTTAACTCCTTCTGGGCTTAAGATTTCTCTGAGGCATTCTTTGGCGGATGTGAGGAGCTTTCAATGGAGACAACAAAGCCAATATGACTTCCACTGTCCTTGGCATCTGCCAGTGTCACTTGATGGAAGAGGCTTGAAAATAAATGGGTTCCACTAACCAAATGCCCTAGAGATAAGCCCCCATCTTTTCATCCAAGAGTACTGCCCTGTCTCTATAGATTCCAGGGGAATAGTACTAGTAGGCTTTTAATAAATAGCAAGTGAGTTGAAGTGAATGGAACTCTTAGCAATAGTAGGTCCCCAGAGTGGAAGAGCTGGGCCCCCAGAATGGTCGTGGAATAACACTATAAAAAACAGCCCCTTACAAAGCAGCTGGCTCCCTGAGTCTGTCTGTGATTCTCAGTGGAGTACTCCATGAGCCAGTAAGCAATAAGATCCTTGGATTCCCTCCCTCCACGGAGCTGCCTAGCAGCCGGGAGCCATCTTCTTCTCCTTGTTACCTTCATTCTTGAGAGCCAGTGCTACTTGCTTGTTTTACTCCCTCTAATATCAGCCCTTGGCTACTGGAAATGTCATAAAGCCAATCATGCCTTATTTAGGTCATGTAATAGCAACATAACTTCAAAAGTTAAAAGTTAATCACACACACGACATACTTTCAGATAAATGGATCCCCTTAGAGGTAGAGGCCATATTAACACTGAATCATCAAAACAAGCTAGAGGATATCCTTCTGGAGGCCTTCTCAGAGGCAGGAAGGTGAACCTGGTCTCTCCTCTAGGATGAACCTAGCATCTGGAATCAAGAATCTGTAATCAAGTGGGATACTGTGGACAAAAGCAGTTTACAAGCTGAGAAGTTCTTATTTGCTAAAGAATATTTTGATTTCATGATGTTCCTTTACAAAGCAAGAATAAAGGAGCAACACGGATAGGTATGACCTTAATGAGTAGGCAAAGTGGGAGGCTGGTAGAAGTTATGCAAAGAAGGTCTCCTGCCCCTATACTTCTCTCCTAACCTGTCCTGTGCCTAAAAATCCATCCTCAAACAGCTTGTCAGTGCTTTTCAAATTTTTCCCATTACAACCCATGTAAAGAATACATTTTACAGCACTGTTCAATACTCTGTCATACACACACAACTGAAACAAAAGTTTTTCAAAAACAATACTTTCCTTGCTGCTTAAGTTGTGCTCTGACAGTTTCTACTCTGTTTCATTCTATTACATTTTTTAGTGCTGGTTTGACACATTAATTTAATTTAACAACCACTAATGGGTCAAGATTCAAAATTCGAAAAACACTGAGATTTAAGGCCATTTTGGGGGGGGGACAGATAAAATATGAATCAGGGTGTTCAAGGAAGGGAAATAAGATCTTGATGGGGGAAAGATTGCACAACGCGTTAAGGTAAAATGGGAGCTAGGAAGTGGGAGGCTGGAAGGAGCAAAAATCAGCTACCATCACTTCATGAATTACTTTGGGCTACCAGTGGAGACCCTCATCAGAGCCTATCAATCTTCTGACATAACCCCTCCTTTATTCACCCATTCCCAAACTCGTCCACAGTCACAGAAAGATAATATACCTTCCCGGATAGAACCTAACAGAAATCATTGTGCATTGTTTAATGGAGGCCAGTTCAAACCTGTGAATCAAAGATCAAAGGGACAATGACCAGTGAATGGACTAAAACCACTATGAAGCTGAGACCCAAGGGGGTCAGTTTTCTCGATATGAGTCAAATCATGTTGATGTGAGTGCACTCCTGCATCTTGCACAGTAAATGGAAAAATTAGCTCCACTTTCTCACATTAAAGTTTCTATGACAAATCGTCAGAGCTGTTGACTTTGGAAGGTAGGGTTGGTTTTTATTGCCATTGAAACACCAAGAGATTTAGGCTAACTCTATCTTAGACTAGCAGATGAACTACTGTGACCAGCCATTGGGTCAATTTTTCAAACACAGTAAATACTTACTGAGCCTTTACTAGGCTGGGCACTATAACAAATTTGTCAAGGATTGTACTTGGTTGAATAGTCCAGGTGTTTAACGGAACTAATAGAATTCAGAGTTGTGGTTATGCTTATTTTACCATAACCTGAACCTGAACAGCCTTCAAGATCCTGGCACAATTTGTGGGTTTTTAAAACACTGTTCAATATTTATTGTACTGCAACAAAATGTTACTATACATCCTTTGGATGTACTTTACTAAAATATCAATAACTTTCAAACATTCAAATTAACATTTGAATAAATGCATTGTCTGCTGAGGGAGGCAATTCACACAGCTTAAAAGGGGAAACCAAATAGGTCAGTTTCACTTTCCGTTTCCATTGAGACTAATTTCCTGTGCACTTGCCTTTAGGATCTAGAATGAATGAGAAATTTAACCTATTTTTTAAATTAAAACCCATGGTTTTTTTTTTTTTTTTTTGAAGTACTGCACCAGCCAGTAGGAGAGGTAGAATGCTAGTGCAAGCCTATCTCTAATATTCGTAAGATCCAGGTATGAAACCAAATAAAGGAAACCTCATTTAAAATGGAGTCTGGAGGCCAGAAGAGGGAGCTCTCATACCCCACCAGTCCTCATTAATTGCATTTTCCAACAGGAAGAAGCCTACTTCACTACCTCAGCAGGAGGAAGGCAGATTTTCTCCTTGCCCAGCAACAGCCCAGCCAATGAGAAACCACCATGCTCAGCCAATGAGAAGCTGTCACCACCTTAAACCCACACTGTCCTTCAACTGACTCTTGTTCATAACACCCCCTCCCAACTTCCTCCTTTTCTCTATAAAGTAATGCTCCCCTCCTTTGTTCTCCAGACTTGCCTATAGTTTTGCCATAGTTCTCACGTCCCAAACTGCAATTCTTTTGCTATTCCCAAATGAACCCATTTTGCTGATAAAATAACTGTTTTATTTTTAAGGTGGACAGAACTTTGTGATCAGAAGTGGGACTCAAAGATGACCCCCAGCAACTCTGAGGCCAGTGAGCAAACAGGTGCCAGTACCCACAGAGCCCACTGAGCTCACTGCTTTCTCACCAACTTTGTGGAGTTTGAGGGTAAGTCTCTCCTGGATCCACCCTCCACTCTCTTGGTGTTTTGAGCTCTCCAGCATTACTTGAGATCTGTTTCTGTTTTTATTAAGACGTTGCCCTTCCTGGCAAGTACTCTTTTGTTTTCTATTTCTGTTTGTTTGTTCTGCTTCTGTTTCTGTTTGTTTGTTCTGCTTCTGTTTCTGTTTCTGCTTGTTGAAGCTTCCTGGTAAGTCACCCATCCTGTTCAAAAAGGGGAAAAACATGTGATTCCCGGTGTTGTAGAACAGCTGTTGGAAAACAGGGCCCCTCATAGTTAAGACGTATTAGGGAATCCAAAGGCAAGATAGGTTCCACCTGGTCATTGGACAGGCTCTTGTACCTATCTGGAAAAATGGGTAAACTTTTGGATAATTTGGAATTACAATGGCCATTCTGGGAAAACTTTGTTTTAGGTAAGTCCACCTTAAGGGGCACACTTAAAAAAGAGGATCCCAAACCTCTCAAAGACAACGGAATGCATTCTTTTATTGAAATGCAGAAGCTTCTTAAAGATAAAATGACTCCAAAAATAGCTCTAAAAGGATCCTTACAGCCTGCAAACAAAAAATCTTTAGTAGAAAATCTTTGGCCATCTGAGCAAATAACCTTAACTTAATCCATCTGCCAGAAACACAATTTGGATCCAACTATTGTTTTCAGTTTTGCATTACTGTACCTGAGACACAGCTAAAGTTTTCAAATGAAAGCTATGAGATCTCTTTCTGTCTGTATGTTATGTATGTCTGTGTATGTATGTTATAGATATATGATATCTTTCTACATCCAGATGGTATTGCCAAAATTAATTTGTAAAGAGCTCTATTTAATTGGCTTAAAGAAAAATAATCACTTATATAAATTAAGTAAACTAACCCAAATGTTTTTCAGGTTCACATGATCTGAGACAATCTTTGATAAATAAAAGCTAGTTTAAGTTTGTTTGGTTTAATAAAAACAGGTATGTCCTCAAAGTTATCAGCATTAAAAATAATGCAGATAAACAACTTTTATTCTGCCTGGGTTTATTAATCAAATAAGTTCATGTTATCTCTGTTTCAAAATTTGTCAGCAAGAAAATTCCCTTCAGATGATGGCTGACTGTTTAATGTCTAATGAAGTTTTGTGAGTAATCTAAACATAATTGTTGGAAACAAATGATTTAGTTGGATAAAAATGGGATAAGGGTTTTTAGGTGCAATAATTATGTTTTATGGTATGTGTGCTTAAAAAAATAGCTTCCCCAAATCTTTTTGGTAACTTAAACTTTAGAGTTTTGCTGAGTTAAACTAAATAATGAAATTGTATTGAATATCTAGATCATTTTCCAAACAAGATAAAATACTAAAATATTAATTACTGAACATAGGTTTATTTACTTTTGGCATACTTTACAAAGAAATTAGACATAAATTTGGGTCTGATAGTTACCATGTCTTGTACCACAATGAAAGATTGCACTATTTAAAAGGGCATATACTTCTAGAAATTATGAAATGTATTTATAAATTTGCCAGTCTACAATTTCTTATTTTTCAGTTTTCATTAGGAATTAAAGATTCTAAGGGTTAGGAATTCTAATATATATAACTAAAGCTACTAAAAATAATAAGGAAAACATCTCCATATGCAAGGAAAGTACAATGTTTTTGGCAAAAGAAGGTATAGGAATGGAAATACATTTTTATTGAGAAAAAAGGAAGTGATTTTGACCTAAAATAAAGCTGGTTATTTTGAAAAGGAAAAAAGAACAAGGGACAAACTAAAATAGACATAGAAAGTTGTAGAAGGTTTATGGAAAAGAAATCTTTGAAAAGGAATTTTAATACGTAGTCAAGCTGGCTAAGATTAAAATAAATTTATTTTAAAATAAGTTTTAATGTCAGAAATACTCTGGTGAAAATTTAGAATTTGTTTTCTCTCTGTTAAAAGGACAAAGTCTTCTCAGATTATTGGTCTACTCTTAATAAGAAATTGTAAAAAAAGAAAAAAGTTTCTTTACCTTGAACATAATCTACCTAGGAAACAAAGATTCTGGTTTTGTCTTTATCAGGTCTTTGATTATTTAGAAAAGCTGTGTCTTCTCAGTATTAAAATAGCTGGGTTTTCCTCAGAACCGTGTAACATTCTGTATTTGCCTTTACAATCATTTTGTCACTTTGGTGACACTTTGTACTCTAGAATACAGGTTTTTTGATAACTTTAAGATCATAACACTGAACTGGGTAAGAATTTCTAAAACTTTAATGCAAAACTGATTGCTTTGATGTTTTGTTTTCCAGATTTAAAGGACCCATTTTTATCCTCTCCTTTAAGCTATCTATAACATACAGCAATTTGGTAAAGTGTATCTTTGCAACAAAGGTTGAAGCATTTATCTTCTTCTCTCCTACCTGATCCCTCCAGAATTCTGAAACTCTGATTAAATATTCTTATTTTTCCTGAAAATATATGTATTTGCATAAGTTCAATAAGAATCTGTTCTCCTTGTAACAGGACACCAAATACACCTAGCCCCTGCTTCCTTTGATCCACAGCTGATAAAAGGGTATATACTTCAATATTGTAAGGGCCCAATTGCTTCTATTGAAAATAACCATGCTCTAGTGGAGCAATCTCTTCACAGCATGCTCCCAGAAGACAAAGACCTCAAATATCACACTTTGCAACTTGGAGACTTTGTATATTGGAAAAGACACCTTCAGAAAGACTCCCTACAAGCTCACTGGAAGGGACCTTATCAGGTATTGTTAACCAACCCTTGTGCTACCAAACTCCAAGGAACAGACTCTTGGATTCACGTGTCGCACCTAAAGAAAGCACCAAACCCTGACTGGACCTGCACACCAACTGGTGAACTGAAAGTAAAGATTTCCAGCTGAAGGAGACAGCTTTCTCAGGATAACCGGACCAGGCCTTTTCTCACTGCTGCTTCTTACCTTGTTTTTTCCCTTCTTTTTCTCAGAGAGACAATACTCTTATCCACATTTCTCAGTCTATTGCAAAACAACAGACTTTGCATCTGACTTTGGATCTGTCACGAGAATCTCTGATCTGTTCATGATGTCAGAGATCCCTCGGTCTTACCCGTAACTAATTTTTCTCTAGTCCCAAAAGCCACTGCCACTTATACCCATAAGCCTATGGATATTACCTATCAGGTTAAACTATTATGACCAGGCATTTCCATACCTTGTTTCAATCTCTCTCCAGTCATAACCATCAAGGTCTTTAAAAAAGACACCTTTAGGATGGGATAGCCTTTCACAGAATGTCATCCCAACACCTCTGATCCCTGGCTTGAAAGGGTCAATCAAGAAATTCCAGCTAATGGATCTGTTAATAATCAGACCTTGCTGGAGTCCTTTGTGCTTCACCTGGTTTCATTTTTATCTGCAGTGGACAGAATTTCCCATGGGCATTTGAATGTTTATATAACTGGCAAATCAAAAGTCAATGCTTATTAGAAAATTTAACTGTCCCTGTTAACATCCATAACAAATCAGAAGCTTCCCATTGGTTTACCCCATTAAACCTCCATGGCCACCTTAAATGAGAACTTCCAGGAGGCATACATGACTGGATTTGCCTCCATAGGGAGAGACTTTCTTTTGTGGGTTGAAATAAATGCCAATAAATGCATGATCAGAAATCTCTCCTTAACATTAGTAGAGCTAGCTGACTCCACTGCCAAAGCAGTAGCAGCCCAACAATGATCATTTGACTTGTTGGCTAAAATGGTTTTGGATAATCACATAGCCTTTGATTATCTACTTGCTAAGCAAGGAGTCGTTTGTGTAATAGCAAAAACCTTCTATTGCACATGGATAAATTCATCTGGGGAAGCAGAAACCCAATTACACAAAATTAGAGAACAAGCTCATTGGTTACAACAAATTTCACCTAACAATCCATGGTTTTTTTTATCTTTTTAGCTGGTTACCTTCAGTTTTGGGTTCGTAGTTTAGG
Organism: Ceratotherium simum simum; assembly: GCF_057802395.1. Taxonomy (NCBI): domain Eukaryota; kingdom Metazoa; phylum Chordata; class Mammalia; order Perissodactyla; family Rhinocerotidae; genus Ceratotherium; species Ceratotherium simum. Next base: position 61,560,232 of record NC_141909.1, on the reverse strand, counting down.
ACTATTATACAAACTGGGGTCATTATTCTGCTTGTCATCTTATTCTGTATAGTCATTTTATGCTTTGTACCTGTTGCCTGTCAAACCTTTGTAGAAAGGATGTACACAACAGGGTAATGCTAGCTCAACATCTCAAGATGATCTCCAGTGTTTATGACCTTGATAAGATATAGACTTTAAATGGAAAATGCCTTAGAGTTCTCCCTCCTACCCCTCCTTGTTACTCAAATGGGCCTCAATGGTTTCCAACCTGTGCACTTTCCCTCCGACGTGGGACGTGAAAACCAGGAAAGGTCCTTCCTGGCACCAAGGGACAAAAGCCGCTGAATTCGGAAAATCTGACTCTTGGTCAGTGACGCTTTCAGAGAAAGATTTTGATAAAAAGGGGAAAATGTGAAACTGAATAAAGGAAACCTCATTTAAAATGGAGTCAGGAGGCCAGAAGGGGGAGTTATTATGCCCTATCACTCATCGTCAATTACATTTTCCAACAGGTAGAAGCCTACTTTACTATCCTAGCAGGAGGAAGGCAGATTTTCTCCTTGCCCAGCAACAGCCCAGCCAATGAGAAGCTGTCACCACCCTAAACTCTCGCTGTCCTTCAACAGACTCTTGTTCATAACTGCCCCTCCCAACTTCCTCCTTTTCTCTATAAAGTAATGCTCCCTTCCTTTGTTCTCCAGACTTGCCTATAGTTTGCCATAGTTCTCACATCACAAATTGCAATTCCTTTGCTATTCCCGAATAAATCCATTTTGCTGGTAAAATAACCAGCTGTTTTATTTTTAAGGTCTACATAGCCAAGAACAAATGTGGAAACCAGGACCAGGCCGCCCCTTTCTCTGCTCACTCAGCTCTGAGCTGCACCTAAGGACCATTGATGACATGCATATGAACACTCCAGCCAGTATGTGCAGGCTCTGTCCCCTCTCATTCCACCTACAAATAGAGCCACTCCTCAGACCTAGGTGTGTGCACACCAGGATAGACACAGGGCCAGGGAAGTCTAGGTGCTGCTCTTAGAGCATAGCCTAGAAGTGGGTTGTAGGGCTAGGGGTGGAGGATGGATCAGAGATGGGTCAGAGGAGGCATGGGGTCCAGGGAAGGAGCCTTAGTTGCCCCAAACCTAAGGGGGATAGGAGGGGCGAGTACTGTGATAGTATTAATACATTCAGATTAATGTATTCAATGTGCTAGTATCTGCACATGTGACATCTACAGCCAGCTAATGAAACCCCATCATTACATCAACAGAACAAACATAAATGCATGCCCAGCCCTAATTTAGAACCAAAGTTCTAGTGTATTCATTCTTAGAAAGCAAAACAAAAACCAGATCTCATTGTTTTTATTCAAGTGCATTTTTATTTTTTTTTTAAATCTATTATTTCTCGTATACTTTTTTTTTTTTAAACATGGCATATCAATTTGGAACCCATTTTAATCTCAGCCTGCTTTGAGCAAGTTTGTAAAGATCTTACACCTGATGTTCTCTTTTGCTGTTAATGTATCCTGCGTGTTTGCAGGGAACACAGAGAGGAGAGTAACCGGGAAATGCACAGAAAGCAGATCTTTTTCAACAGGTCTATATTTGAGCAGAATGGGGGAAGGAGAAGACAGGGGCTATTTAAGCCCATGTCTCCTGGCATCAGTCAGTATATCGTAACAGCCTGTCTGTTAGAGTGTCAAGTAACCCGTAGGAAAGAAAACATTTCTCAACCACCTGTAAGTCCATTCCAGGGGGCAGATATGGCATCCTATCCCACAAGGGACCACTGCAAAGCTAAAATCAACAATTAAGAACAGCTGCAGCCTTGCAGCCAGCTGCCCTTGCTAACCCCCTTGGAGGGAGGGCAGGGAGAGTCCTGAGAGGGGTAATCAACAGGGAAGACTGAAATTACTCTTTCTTTACATTACTTTTTCCTCTTGTTAAATGTGTTGGAACTTTCCCTGTATGTTGAAGATGTTCCCAAGACTGTTTTTTCATTTACCAAATGTCCTGCCATATTTCCAAGCCTTGTAGCCCATGGTGATGTCTCATCTTCCATTTCACAGAGCTAGGTCTCATAGCTTCAAGTTGCTGCAGGAATAGACTCAAATATGCAAAGATATTTTGTTGCTTCTGAATAAGTTCCTTTGGGAAGAGATCACTAAAACGTGTCATTTGGTCACAGGCTGTGAGACCTCTCAAGAGCTAAGTGAAAAACAGAAGAGACCAACAGTCATTGATAAAATCATATATGTGGCAAATCCGCTCAAAGGATTTGACCTGCCCACGTCAGAAAAGAAAGAAGAGCCATAGCCAGGTGATGGGAAGGCTAAAATGATGAATAATGGTTCACAGGTATCTCAGGAAGGCAAACTCACAGAGGAAAAGAATTTAGGCATTATTCCAGGAAGATTAATGCAATAAGAAAATCATCTGAAAAAATAAAAATCATCTGAGAAAACTTCCTGATACTGACAATTTTTTTTTTTTTTTGAGGACTATCTCCCTGGGGGAAATGGCAGGGGAGCCATCAGCTAAATCATTTATAATAAAGAAGGAGAAGAATCAAAAAATAGATTACTTAGAACATCCTCCCCCGCTCCCAGGCCTTGCAGGCAGTAAAATGGTGAGTTAAGTGAGATTATCTCACGAGCCTTCTCCTCTCTTAATCTCATTCAGAGTGAAAACCTGTTTCTGACTGCATTTCTCCCACCATTTTTGCCTATGGCCCTGCTGCTAATGGAGGTGTTCAACACATAAACCTGGTAGTCGCTCAATTTTCATTGAGCTTCTCCATTTCACTTTTAAATGAATTAGGTCATCTTATCACCACAAACTGTAATTTAGAGAGAAGGCAGAAGAATAAATCAGGTTTGAGGGCCCTTTTGCTGTGGATGTTACATGCCTGTCTGGACCATGTTTTGGTGAACTTAGTTTTGGTGCTTTCTTGCACTTGCCCATTCTGGGATTTGATAGTATGAAAAATAAAAATAAAACTAGGAGTGAAAAGTTGATTCTCAGATATCTGATATCTTGCTTATATGCCTAGGTTGTTTTTAAAATGAGAACACGCTCATCTGTGAATCTGTCAACAAGTCATAGGTCAGAGATCCTGCCCTGTATTTGTTTTGCTATGTCATTACACACCAAATGTCTGATGCAGATGTTTTCGGACCTGGGAAGTCAACTTATTTGAAACATTTTTGTTTAAATTTTTCAGAAAGCTATTCATGGCACCTAAACAAGAAGACCCAATTCATAAATCACTCAGTTCTAATACTATATACACTTTTGGGGACATTCAATATACTTTATCCCTTCTCTTTTGATTCACCATTATTTTACTTCCTTCCTAAAGCCATTCATGTCAACAGATGTCGGCCAACTTGGATTTCTATATTTCACATAAGTAAGGGGTATCCAGCACTCTCTTTAATTTCTAGCAGAAGCTAATTAAGGATTTGAGTCTGTCACAATACTGTGCCTTGGACATCTCCAACTACAGGGAATGTAATTGACCAAGGCATCTAGCTGTGCCTCTCTGTTATCCACCATCACATCTGTACTAAGGCCACACTTGCCACAGGCTGCTCCTACCCAATGACTAGGTGTGGCAGGCAGTCCTGTTCCTGGAAAACAGAGGACTTCTCTGATGGCCAGCATTGGCTCAAGGACCCCCCAATGGCCTTGCTGAACCTTTCTTAGGCTGTACAGCAGTCAAGGACACTTCCACCCAACCTTCTTTCCTTCTTTCTTTCACTTGTGGTTAGACTTGCATCATAGTCTAACAGCTCTGCCATCTCTCTCTCCATTTTCTCTCACACAGGCATTCCTCCTAATAAAATATTTGCACATTTAATCCCATCCTGGTGTCTGCTTCTCAGGGAAACCAGATTAATACAGCTTGCTCTTTCATTCTTGGTTCTTTTCAATAAAGACAGGAAGGCTGGGGTCTTACTATGCAAATATAGGCTCCTTACTTTCTGCTAGATTGGGTCACAGTCTAGAGGAAACAGGTGCAAGTAGCATAGTAGAGAACAGATGCTCTCACGTCTTCTTTCTTTCAAGGCACAGATTACCCTGTATACTAGTCCTTGCTCACAAGTTCACTAATTTCAAATAGCCTTAAAAACCAAGGGGGAGCAGGAGTATTCGGGTTGATGAGGGATACTAAAAATCATCCTCCTAAAAACATAAGCAAGGTAGTCCAATGCCTTAAAGGCTGAGTTTTATGAAGTTATATCTGACAATGTGAATAAGGGCTCATTTCTTGAAGTATTTTTACAATCTTTTGTTTCAAAACTAATAATTGTCTCTTACCAGTGGATGAAATGGGTTGGATTGCCATGGAATCTGTTCTGGGACTCTCAGGTCTATCAAACCACAAGTGAGGCTGTGATGGGAAATCTTCTTGGCCTATTCACTTTCAATGGGAACCATCCTGGGCCACTCCTAGGTTTATAGAAGAGTTGCTGGGACCTTCATATTCCTGTTCAGCCCAATTCTAGCAGAGAATGGAATAACAGGAACCATCAATTCCCCTGAGCTGCACCCATGTGATTCCAGCTGTGACAGAAAAAGCTCTGGAACTCTGCTCATCTGATAAGCAGAGAGGGTATCACTTCCTCTCTTCTTCCTTCATCTTCACTAATTTTGGAAGAATTTGCTGCGAAGTCAGAACTTGCTATCTGCCTACCCAATATCCATTCTCCCCTTTTTTCTTACTAAGAAAATCTCAATTTTTTTCAGATTACAATATGTCCAGCTAAAAATACTACATTTTTCAGTCACTCCTGCAGCTAGGGATGGTCGTGCGAACAGTTCTGGCCAATGAGATGTAACGAGAAGTCACTGGTTGGGGCTTCCAGGAAATTTCTTTAAAAGAGACTAAACTAAAGAATTTTACATGTGGAAAATGATAAACTGATTCTAAAATGTATATGGCTTGCATGACAAATCCACAGCTAACATCTATACTCAATGGTGAAAGATTGAAAGCTTTTCCTCTAAGATCAGGAACAAGAGAAGGGTCCCCACTCTCAACACTCTTATTCAACATAGTACTGGAAGTCCTAGCTAGAGCAACTAGGCAAGACAGAGAAATAAAAGGCATCCAAATCAAAAAGGAAGAAGTAAAATTGTCATTATTTGCAGATGATATGATCTTATATGCAGAAAATTTTAAACAAACACTCAACCAAAAAACTGTTAAAACTAATCAACAAATTTAGTCAAGTTGCAGGATATAAAATCAACATATAGAAATCAGTTGTGTTTCTGTACACTAATAACAAAACATCTGAAAAAGAAATAAAGAAAACTATCTCGTTCACAATAGCATCAAAAACAATAAAATACTTAGGAATAAATTTAGCCAAGGAAGTGAAAGACCGTACAATGAAAACTACAAGACTTTGATGAAAGAAATTGAAGAAGACACAAATAAATGGGAAGATATTCCATGTTCATGGATCTGAAGAATTAGCTGTTAATATGTCCATACTACCCAAAGTCATCTATAGATTCAATGCAATCCCTATTAAAATTCCAATGGCAGTTTTCATAAACAGAAAAACAATCCTAAAATTTGTACAGAACTACAAAAGACTGAGTAGCCAAAGCAATCCTGAGAAAGAAGAACTAAGCTGGAAGCATCACACTTCCTGATTTCAAACTATACTACAAAGCTATAGTAGTCAAAACAGTATGGTACTGGCCTAAAAACAGACACATAGGCCAATGGATCAGAATACAGAGCCTGGAAATAAACCCCCACATATACGGTCAACTCATTTGACAAGGGAGCCAAGAACACTCAATGGGGAAAAGATATTCTCTTCAACAAATGGTGTTGGATAGCTACATGCAGAAAAATGAAATTAGACCCCTATCTTAAACTACTCACAAAAATTAACTCCAAATGGATTAAAGACTTAAACATAAGACCTGATAGCACAAAACTCCTAGAAGAAAACATAGGGAAGAAGCTCCTTGATGCTGGTCTTGACAATAATTTTTTGGATATGACACCCAAACCACACACAGAGGGAGACAGCATGGGCACCACTGCATGGAGGGACAACATGTGAAGGGGCAGCAAGAGGGGGGCCATCTGCTAGCCAAGGAAAGAAGCCTCAGGAGAACCCAACCCTGCTGTCACCTTGATCTTGGACTTCTAGCCTCCAGAACTTCAAGAAAATGAATTTCTGTTGTTTAAGCCAACCAGTCTGCAGTATTATGTTATGGCAGCCCTAGCAAACTAATACAAGACTCATATCCAAAAGATACAGAGACCTCTACAAAACAATATGAAAATGACAACACAATGAGGATAGTACAAAAAATATGAACAAGTCCTTCACAAAAGAGGATATCCAAATAGCCAATAAGCATCTACATATGAAAGGTTGCTCACCTTTAGTTGATTCACTAGTTATCAGGGAAATGAAAATTAAAAACACAATGTGAGACCACTACACACCCACCAGAATAGCTAAAATGAAAGAGACAGATAATACCAAGTGTTGTCAAGGATACAGAGCAACTGAAACTTTAATACATTGCTAGTGGAACAGCAAATCAGTACAAATTCTGGGAAATTGTTTGGCAGTATCAGAGCTAAATATAAGCTCTAAATATAACTCAGAGATTCTTCATCTAGGTATATATCCACAGAAATGTGGACATATGTTCACCAGAAGGCTTGTCCTAGAATAGTCATTGCACTACTATTTATAATAGCTAAAACCTGCAATCTATCTGAACGTCCACCAATACTGGAATGGATTTTCTTTAAATCTATATTCACACATTGGAATAGTATAGCAGTGAGAATAAATGTTCTACAACTACATGCAATAATATGGGTGAATCCACAAACATTATGTTAAGCATTAACATTAAGTAACATTAAGTCAGACACAAAAGACTACATGCTGTACAATTCCATAAAGTTCAAAATGAGGGAAAATTAATGTCTGCTGATCCTTTGAGTACATAAGAGGGACTTCTGGGGCAATAAGGAGAATTCTGAGGTACTGGAAATGTTCTGGTTTTTGTTCTGGGTGCTGGTCACATTGGTGTGTTCTCTTTGTAAAAACTCATCAGGCTGTACACTGGTGATCTGTGAACTTTCCTGTAGGTGTGTTATCTATCACTATAAAATCTTTATGAAAATGAGGGAGCCAACTCATTTGGCTTGCACTTTTTCCTTCACTTTTCCCCCTTTTCCTGCCTGGAACCCAGATGTGATGCCTAAAGTGGAACCAAGAGGTGACAAGCATGGGAACAAAAACCACATGCTCAAGATTGCCGGGCAGAAAACAGAGGTAGCCTAGGGGGTCCTTGAGCACACTGTGAAGCTCTGTCCTGCCTACTTCCAGCCTTCTTGCTCCACAAGAAAAATTAAAACCCTAACTTGTTTAAACCACCATCTAGTCAGCTTTTCTGTTATTCACAATTAAATGCAATGAGATAAACCAATTCCTCAGCAGCTTGCTAAAAAGTGAGGGAGATAAAGAAGAAAATACGTATGGTACATGATGACCAAGGATAAAGATGGTGGACAGGGATGATCTGAACCAAGGTTGAGCCTTCCCCAGCCTTTCTAGTTGGTATTTTTGTGTACAAGTATGACTCTGAGCTAGGCTTCAGGGAGAGGAATTTAAATTCACAGGGACACTCTCTCCGGAAGCCTTTAAAATAGGACTGAAACACGCAAAGAATTCAGACATCACTACAATACTGGAAAAATACATGAATCCTGCAAAGAAAATAAGTAATTTTATGTTAGTCTTATTACTAGCAATGAGGTATATAGCTCAACTGCTGTAACATGAATCCAAATTGACAACGGCTTATGTATGGCAGCCCCTCAGTGTTAGGGACCCAAACTCCACTTCTATTGTTGCTCTACCATCCCTAGGATGTTGCCCTCATCTGCATGGTCCAAGATGGCTCCCCATGACTACTCTGCATTCAAGCAGCAGGGTGGAGGAAGGAGGGCAAGGAAGACACATCTCTCTCTCTTTAAAGGCACAACCAGGAGTTGCACATGATTGGCCAGAACTTGGTCAAGAATATTAGAGAGGAACATTAGGAAATGTAGTTGTTAGCTGAGTACCCATGATGTCACTTAAAAATTCTATTACGATGGAAGAAGAGGGAAAATGGATATGGGACAGGTAGGGACTGGTACTCCTGCTGCTATACGGGATAAGTACATTTCTACATCCATTTCATCCATTGAGAATCTACATACTAGTAAGAACAAGAAACAAATTTATTTCATCAAAGCAAGTTTCTTAAAAGGAAGTATGACTTGGAGAACAACTTAAATTATTTTTAAAAACTTAAACTAATTCTTGCTTCACCATTTTCTTCTATTCTCCAAGAATTCTGTTCAAAGTTCACCTTTCCGTTAAGCTCCCCAGATGAACTACCCCTGGCTCCAGTCGCTCTGATCACTTCCCAGTTTCACCGGCAGCACATATCTGTCTGTGTGTAGCACTAAGTGATTATGCATATGTGTATACATTTTTCAGAACTTAAATATATTTTTCTATGATGAAGTGGAAATAACAGAGCTTTTGAAGTCTGGGAGACATTGATTCAAATCCCAATTCTGTGACTAAGTGGCTACATGACCTTGCTACACTCCCCCCACCCCCACTGATACCTTTGGTCTCAAAAGAGAGGTCCGCTTCTGGTCCAACCCACCTCTTGACCCCATCCCTCCTACTTACTGTAACAGTTATCCTCCCTTGTGCTTTCAATCTCTCTCCACTAACTTCTTTCTCTCATCATATAGACAAGCTCATATCTCTAATATTTTTAAAACACTCTCTTGTCGCTATTTCCCCTACTAGATAGCTCTTCTCTCTGTTACTTCACCGTATAGCTTCTTAAAAGTGTGTTGCCCCCATCCTTGCCTGCCAGTCACCCCTCTGCTGTCTGATTTCATTCTTATCACAAAATGAATCTGCTCTTACAAAAAGTCCTGACCACTTCTAAAAGCCATTCCAGTCGTCAATTTTCTGCAGTCTCCAACACAGTTGACCATTTCTTCATTTATGGATGTTTTTCTCCCTTGGCTTTCACAACCTCACCCCCTCAGATCTCCCCTTGCCTCTCTGGGCTTTCCTTCTGATGCCCTTTCATGAATTCCTCTTACCCTGCTACCCATCAAGGTTGGTTTGCCCAGGAGCCATGTTTGGTCACCTTCTCTTCTCATTTTCTACATTCCCTATGGATCTTCATCCATGCATTTGGTTTCCACAAATTCCAAATCAGTCTCTTTAGCCCAGATTCTATTGAGTTCTAGACCATTCCAGTTTTCTTGGGACCAAAGGATTTCTTGAGATACAGAACCTTCAGTTTTAAGACTGAGAAAAATCTCAGGCAAACCAGAATGAGTCAGTCACCTTAGAAACTCTAAGCACTTACTAGACATTTCTACTTAAGTGTCCTACAGGCACCACAAATTCAACATATCCATCCCCGAAAACATTGTCACCTTCCACCCCAAACCTGCTCATCTTCCTTTATTCACTATCTCACTGAGTGGTGCCTGAACACTGACAGCTCTCTCAGCCACTCTGTCCACTAGTCACCAAACCCTGAACAGAATCAAAATGTACCTTCATCGCCTCTGCCTTAATTCAGGGCTTCTTCATCTCTTACTTGAACTATCATGACCATATCCTACCTCCCTGCCCCCAGCCTTGTCCCTCCAATCTACATAGCCATCAGAGTGATTTTTCTAGAACCCAAATCTATGTTATTCCCCTGCTTTATTAAAGTTTCCCATAAAGTTCAAACTCTTTTCACTGGACTTCTACAAGTCCCACAGGATCTAACCCCTGCCTGTGTCTCCAAAAATCTTCTTTCTGATCCCTGCTCCCACCCCTTGTAATCTCCTTACGCCAGATACTGAACTCCTTGCACTTCCCCGAGAAAGGGAAGGCTATTTTGCATATCCATTACTTTGCTCACTCTGTCCCTTCTACTTGGAATACCCCTTCTTGCTACCTGACCAGCTCTTATTAACCCTTCAAGGCTTGGTTCAAGTGTCTTCTTCCCTGAGAATCCTCCACTGTATCTAGAATATACCTGTATCCCACCCCTTAACACATGAAAATGCAATTACACATGGATTCACATCTGTTTTCCTTGCCAGACGAGTATAAAATTCTTAAGAGCCAGAACCATGTATATTCATTTTGTATTCAAGGACAGTGGCTGGAACACACTCAGAACTAAAATATATTTTTAGTTGACTGACAACCTCTCTGGGTCTAGTTCCCCATCTGTAAGAACTCAGGTGTTACACCTATCTTGAAGAGTATATTGCGGGAATTAACATATAGGAAAGTACCTAGCACTCTGCCTGGAACTCAGCAGACCCTTGTGTTTCTCTTCCCCTTTACTATTAAATTAAGACCTGCATTTTCTACATGCTTTGTTATATCCCCAGCAGAAGCCTGATAGATATTTCTGAATGACTGACACCATGGTTTCCTGGGGGCCAGGAAAAAGTCTCCATTCCTCCTTCGGTGAAAGCAAGAAGTCATCTTTGGGATTAATTAATATTTATATCAGTATTGATTCCCAGGAACAATAGGTCATCTCTACAGAGAGTTAGCAAGTATCTGGCTGCTCCACCAGGTTCACATTCATGGAAGAATAATCTTGTTTTAAAATAATTCTCATTTGTGCACCACATACTTATCACCATAGAAGTGCTCAATAAAGACAACCGAGATTAAATATTTGAAAGGAGAGGGTAAAACCATTTCACACCCACGAGGCTGACAAATTTTAAAATGGCATTGCCAGATGTTGGCAAAGATATGGCATGATGGGGATTTTCACATACTGCCGGTGGGAGTACAACTTGGGATGGCACAACTTTAGAAAACAACGAGTATTACCTAGTAAAATTGAACTTGCACATACCCTATGCCCAAGTAATTCCACTCCTATGCAGACACTCTAGAAAGTCTTGCATGTGTGTACCAGGAAATACGTGTACAAAAGTTCGTAACAGCATAGTTTGTGACAGAAAGAAAGAAGGGAGGGAGGGAGAGAGAGATGGCAAGGGCAGGCGGCGGAGAGAGAGAGAAGGAAATAAAGAAGCCAATGCCCATAAATGAAAGTGGAATACTTTATGCTAATGAAAATGAATCAACCACAACAATACACTTCAACATAAATGAATCTCAAAACTTAAAGCTTACAGGAAAAGATAGAGGTGGGAACAGGAGACCAGGAGGGGAACTGAAGGGTTTCAAAACTGTGAATAATGTTCAGTTTCTTAGTCTGTGTAGTTAGTAAATGGCTGCTCGATCTATTTTGTGTTATTATTATATTACTGTTCTTTAAATTAGACATGTAAGTTTATACTCTTGGATGTAAGATATATTTTAAATTTTAAAAACTACCTTTTTAGAGAAAGGCTAAGTACTTAAACTTTTTCAAGCTCATAGTAAAGAGTAACAGAGCCACATGTGAAACCCAAGTCTGCCTGACCATAAAGTTCATGATGTTTTTACCACCTCACATACACACTGGCTCCCCAAATATTGCACTCACGTAGAAGTTTCATGTCCTCAGCCCAAGTATCCATTGATGGATGACTGCATAAACAAAATACAGTATAAACTCATAATGGAATATTAGTCAGCCTTAAAAAGAAGGAAATTCTGACACATACTACAAGGGGAATAAAACTTGAGGACATTATGCTAAGTGAAATGTCAGGCAAAAAAAAGATAAATACTGTGTGACTCCACTTATATGAGTTACCTAGAGTAGTCAAGTCCATAGAAAGGGATAGTAGAATGGTGGTTGCCAGGGGCTGAGGTGAGGGAGAAATGTGTATTTAAAAATATCATTATTGTTTAATGGTATAGAGTTTCAGTTTTACAAAATAAAGAGTTCTGGAGATGGATGGTGGTGATAATTGCACAACAATTGTGAATGTATTTAATGCCACCAAACTATATAATTAAAAATGATTAAAATGGTAAATTTTGCATTATCTGTATTTTACCACAATTTCTTAAAAAGTTGCACATCCTCATCTGGAAAAGAATCAAGATGAGTAGAATTTAGTGGCGGCGCACAGAAAAAAGCTACTTTCTAGATTTCCAGACATGGCCCAGTAATTCACAGCCAACCTGCTCTCGTTAGCTGCACCACCGCCTGAGTTTCTGGGCCATGGCGTCCTGGAAGTTGGTCTGTCAACCAAGACAACTGCCTTGTCTCGTTTGCCCCTGGCCTCATCTCCTTGGTGATGGAATGGAATGTAGGGTGGCTGCCAGATGGCAGATGAGTAAAAGGGCAAGATCTGAGGTTGAGAGAAACAAGAAATAAAGGGGTAGCAGGTGCTGCCAAAGCAGGCCTGGTGCTCAGGGGTCTGTGGGTCTAATCATTTCAGCCCATCAGTCTCCAGCCACATGGTGAGAGGCACAAGAACAGAAAGGGATGAGACATCAGAGGAGGAAATGAGAAACAGAAATCAGCACCTGGAACGCTTGAGCAAAGAAGCCAGAATTTGCCACAAAGCTGAGCTTTGAGTCTGAACATATCTCCAAGAAGAATGATTTAGCTCATATATGATTTAGCAACTCACACTTGACAGAAACAACAACACAACACACAAATATACCTACACAGACACATTCCAAAACATGATGTTGAGAGATATGTAATTTAATCATCTGGATAATTTGCCTACCCCATAACAAGAAGCCAGAATCTAGATGATTGACTTCATTCTTTGTGTCTGACTTTTTGGCATCACGCTGACCCAGCCTCAGAAGTCCAACTGCAGGCTGACACTCTTTTTCCATTGCATTAAACCTACTAGACAGTTATCTTAAGAATTATCATGGCCAGTAGAGAGCATATACATTAAATTAACATTTAGAGATGAAATGCCACTGAGATAACAGTGTTCTTAAGCATTCACGAAGCCTTTCATGGGTGAAAATGCTTAGGATTCCATTTTCAGTTAATCCTCTGAGCAGCCCTAGGAGGAAGGGAGCTGACAATTAAATGATCTTGTGCTCAAGAGGAGAAATTGAGGCACAGAGAGGCAAAGGGACTGGTCAGGATCACATACAAAAGGTCAATTGCAGAGTATGATTAAGCCTCCCAATGCCCCAAATTCAGGGCTGGGCTTTGTCGACTGAGTCAAGGTACCTCTCTGAGCGTGTCACAGACTGGCATGACTCAGTTCCTCACCTTCCCCACACAAAGTGGAATCAGACCCAGCACATATTTCGGAGGGGTCATTGGGATCTGTCTCATACCCAGCTAACCCTCAATCTAATGGTCCCCCAAGTAACTAGATCCTTTAAGTATCATTCAAAGGGGGATGTTAAACTACTCTGATGTGGTCTAGACTGTACCTACTGGCACTCTAACACAGGCAAAAACACCAGATTTTGTCTCAGAAAAAAATCAGCCTTACTAGAGTCCCAGGATGCACTTCGTGTCTTCTATCTAACTGTGATCTCACCTCATTCCCACCGCTCAACACACACCCACACCTCCAGACTCCAGGGTTAGTGCAGGATAATGTACACCTAGACAGACTGTATTCTCAAGTAACATACCCAGGGCTGTGTTAAAAAGGAACTGGCCCGTGTGTGTGTGTGTGTAGAAAACTAAATCTCAAAGAAAAATAGGAAGTCTTGGTAATGGAAAATTCCCGGTGATGCTAAGCATCTCTAAAATGTATTAGTTTGCCATACCCATGTAGATCATCCGTTAATTGGTCTTTCAAATCTACGACAAGGAGTAATAGGCATTCTCAATATCCAGCTTACAAATGCTATCCTGGAAAGATCTTTAAAATTTTAAAAAAAAAAACTGTTTTAAGTATGAAATGTCAGGAAAAGAAGGAATGGAATCCCACATGGCTCTCCAGGTGCTCTCTGCCAGCGGCTCCATTGTGTATTTGGGATGCTGGTGTCCTCCTGACTATGGTTTTCATCACGCTTCTCTGATAGTCCTGTGTATCCCTAGTTAATTGTTTACTAATGTGGCTACCCCCCAGTTCTACAGGGTTGCATGCATCAGAGCTGGACACCATCTCCAGATAGCTGAGGACCACCCTGTTCCCATCACCACAGAGATGTGGCTCAGAGGTAAAACTGTTTAGCTGTGTGGTCCTCCTGGCCAGGACAGCAGTGGACACCTTCTTAATAATAATGTCTGCCCAAAGCCTGATTTACTAAAAGCAATTTTTCTTAATCAAGGGCCACAAATCTCAGGTTTACAAAAATGCCACTCTCTTTTTCTGTCTCAAACTGCACTTCACCAATAGCAGAACAATTTAATCTAATTGATTCTAGATAAACTCAAACGTTTGCAGTTTTCTCAATCATTGCTCCTTTTGTTAAGTCACTTCCAGATTTTCTCCTTCTCATCCTTTTCTCCTTCTCCCCTGGACTCATCTGAGTTGCTGAGGGTTTATAGACTGTCTTGGTGCCAGCACTGGGAGGTTTTTGCTCTGGGACTGTCCTCTCTCCTCCCCAAGATACCTGAGTTGTTTACTCCCACCTGGTTTCCATGTATGGCCATCTTTCCAGGCTAGCACTTCTGAGGTGTCTGTATATCCACCCTGTCTTTGACTATGGAGCCAGTACCTCCTTCTACTACAAAGAGCCCCTAGGTAGAATCCTAAGGCTCACTCAGTTCCACTGGCTCTCCTATTTACTGGTGATATTTAGTCTCATTCTTCCTCTTTGCCTCATCCAACTGCTATGCCTTCCATGGGACATAGGAAAACTCAGCTGTTCTGAGGGTAACAGAAAACCAGATGGGCTGCCTTAGGCCTCCTCTCTGGCACCCAATGAAGCCATCTTAATTCTCAGCTTCCAGTCCCGTAGCATGGGGGACCTGTAGCAGGCAGCCTCTTCCCAGGGCTCGAGGAGAATGGGGCACACATACTCTGTATTCTTGAACACAAACTTCTCTGTACGTTCTACTATACGGCGCAAGAGGGAGAGGCAAGACACACAGTCCCTTCTCCAAAATCTCACTACCTACCTCTCCAACTCTCTACCACAGAGGGCTTTATCACTTCTCTGTTGGAGAAAATTTGTTCTGCAGGTTTGGTTTCAAATATTTCTCTTATACTCGGACAGTACCAGTCTGGGTTCTTGGTTTGAACAACTCTGGCTAACTTAAGCAGAAAAGGAATTTATTGAACCAATACTGGCTGGTTCATAGAATCACTGGGAAGGCTGGAGAATTAGCTGAGAACCAAAAGAGAGCAGAAACCAAACAGTGAATAGTTAGGGGCTTGCCACCACTGAGCACGCCTTTGTTACCTCTGTGACTAACCTCTAGCTAACCCTCCAGCTCTGGATCAACACCTTCACACACAGTCTTTGGAAGGAGCCAAGCATAGTTCACATGTCCACAAGCTGACTACCAGGTAGCAGAAAGATGGAGGATCCAGCCCCCATGTACTTCCACAGTGGGAAGCAGGAGACTGTCTTCTACTAACACTCATGTGATAGAGGGATCTCCAAAATAGGAAGGGCCTCAGAACTCTTGACAAACAAAAAAAGGTAAATATCCACTGCCAGGACCAGACTTTTTTTTTCTTTTTGAGGAAGATTAGCCCTGAGCTAACATCCGATGCCAATACTCCTTTTTTTTTTTTTGTGCTGAGGAAGATTGGTCCTGGGCTAACATCTGTGCCCATCTTCCTCTACTTTATATGGGACACCGCCTCAGCATGGCTTGACAAGTGGTGCATCAGTACGCGCCCGGGATCTGAAACTGCAAACCCCGGGCCACCAAAGCAGAGGAGCGTGCACTTAACCGCCACGCCACTGGGCCAGCCCCAGGACCAAGACTTTTTTAAACTAAGAATTAAGAATTTGATTTCTTTGCTCTCTGGCTCAATTCTCTGATTCCCTCTTATCTAGCTGCCTACATAAAAAAGGATCACAGGTGAGAGGGAGTGTGAAGAAAAGAACATACAAATTAATACCTCATGATATACCATCACACAAATTTTATCCCCCAAATTTCTTATCATTCCATAGATTGTTATTTTTATTCTCATTTTGTATGCAGGGATGTCTAGATTAAGAAGGGTTCCATGTGATCTTGGGCAATTTATTTATCTTCTATATGCCATCTGTAAATTAGGATAAACCTACCTCATAAGACTATTATAATAAGGTTAAGGCTTATAGCTATAAGTATCTACAAACAGAGTTCTAGGGATAACAGTGTAGTGGAAAGAGCACCACTGAACAGGACATCAGGCAAACTGGCCATTAATTCTCTGTGAACCATGGACACATCATTTTACCTCTCTGGACTTCCCTTCTGTCATCTGTAAAATAAGCATGTTGGACTAGATGACTACTGAACTACCTTCTATCTCTCCAAATCATCATCTACAAGTTCATCCCACAAATCAGCTCCAAGGTCTGCTAGATTCCATGCAATGGGGCAGTGACCAAGATGCTCACTTCCTTCACTGTCCTAGCTCCCAATTGAGGCCTAGTCCCTCCACTAGGCTCTAGAATAACAGTATGATATGACCTGTTAAACCATGAATCATGATGTAGTGATATGTACTCACACAGAGCACCCCTTTTCAGCAGAAAAAAGGACAGCACGATCAGAACAGCATGAGTCAAACAACAAAGCCCACAGAGAAGAGATGCACAGGCAACAGGGCAGAGGGATTACCTCTGATGAGAATGTTTTTAAAGGGAGCAGACCCTGGAGGTTCATCATGAGTGGGTAACATTTAAGATTTGTTTTTAGGTTGCCAGATAGGGTTTTTGCCAACATCACCATGTCATGTTGAAGGAGTTCAAGACATTCAAGTCATGAGTTCATGCTGAGATCTGGAAAGGGGAAAAGGAGAAATGTAACTCGTCAATCTGTGGAGATTCTCAATGGCAGTAATAGCCAACAGAGGAGTTTAGAAGAAGAAGACAGGATTGGAGGCTAAGAAGGTAGACAAGAAGAAAATCCCAGCAAGTTCAGCTGTGAGCTTGGGAGTGCTCTATAGGTATTCCCTAGGGCTATACTCTGAAAATGGAGTGTTAGTAACGCCCTCCCTGTGCTCCCACAGCACTTAGCACATATCTTTATTGCACCACTTCAAATGCAAACTAACCACAGTCTGTCTCCTGCACCAGACTCCTGAGGGTCTCTAGTGCCTGCCCTGTGCCTCAGCGCCCAGCAGGTCCTTGGTAATGTTTATTTTACCAATGAAGGCAGCAATTAATTCCAGCAGAGGGGAAGCGGGGGTCAGGTAAAGTTCCACAGAGGTTTCAGCCTATGGCCAAAATTTTTTTAAATAAAGATTTTTCTAGATGGGAAATCAGAGGCAATGTGCTGCCAACAGAGAAAAACCAAAGAAAGGACAGGCTGGTACAAGGAAAGACAAGTAATCTCAGGAGGGCAGATGGTACTCAGTAACCAAGTCAGAGAACATAGTTAGGACAAGGGAAGTTTGAGGAGATCATAGAAACGCAGGAGAAGGTGTCCCAAAGGGAGGTGGCAGTGTGGTATGAGGCTGACGTCGGGAACTTGGATAACCCACAGATGACGTGCAGAGGAAGAAAAGATGAGGACCAAGGACCTGACTCTAAAGACAGTAGCATTTCAGGAACCGGGAAGGGAAAGCATGAGAAAGACCACAGAGAGAGAAGAGGTGAAGCAGACGGGGCTGTGCTGGGAGAGCCATGAGGGAAGAGAGTTTCCAGAAGTTCAAAGAGCACGGGGCGGCCGAGCTATCCTTTCACAGCTAGCCCAAACAGCATGAGGAGTGGCTATAATTTCAAATCCCAGAGCCAGCTCTGGTTCAGTGGCTCTGCCCTGGGTCATCAGGGTCTCACCTAGCCCCTGGCAGTTTTCATGGAGACTGTGCAAATCCACTTTGGTACCAATGAATGGGCTTGTGTTCCAGGCTCATTGCAAAAGATCTGAGGTTCTCAGAACTGGTGTCTTTTGGGGGGGGGGGGGGGGGGGGGGGGGACTGGGACCTTTTCTAATGTGTGATAAAGGAAATGCACGAGAATGTTTCCACTGTTGGCCTGAGGTGATGGGTAGTTATTTTCCTGTCAGTAAACCTCTGTGAAACAATCCGGGACTGTCCTTCCTTGAGAAGCCGAGGCTGCTGGCAGCGGTCGCCATCTGGGAGAGCAGGTGTGGTTGAAAAGCGATACTGACAGGGCTTGCCACGCACGCACGTGCAGAGGCTGGGTGTTTATTTAAACGCTGCAGCTGCTGCTCGCAGATCCTGAAGCTGTTTGTGCCTAGCTATTAAATCCTGGGATTTTTTTTTTAATGCCTTAGCTCCGCAAGACCTATCTCAAGTCTGTTTGCTACATAATGTGTATTTGTGTTTCACTAAAGTGCATGAATTTTGCAAATCTTTTGCACGGCTGCAGAGATTGAGTTGGTCTGTCCAATCATTTCTCAGAAACTCGCTCAGAGGTCTCACCTAAGGTTGTGCCTTGAAGTGCCTTCTTAGATGCACCCTGAATTCAGATTGGAGAGTTGACAAATTCCCCTGTCTGCCAACTGGTGCCTGAAATTCCTAAACACAAATCCTTTGAGATGGAGCACTGTCCTCTGGAACAAAGAAATGGGCTTGAGCTTCTGGCTAAGAAAAGAGAATATTCTGAAAACCTTCCCATCAAAATAACCTACATGAACAAAGAAAATATGAAATAAGAAAAATTATCCATGCAATAATATAAAATGTTAGAAATTACGGCACTCTAGATTCCAATACAAAATTAAATAATCCTCTTTAATCCACAGCAGGCGGCCAGCATCTGTGCTGATTCCACTTCAGTGCCTGAGGCCCTCGAGTGGGTCTTACATTCTGCACTACCCTGAGACTATTTTGTTTCCACACTGCTGCAGGAAACTACATTTATATTGACTTCCTTCCACCTTTGCATTTTTCTCTGCCTATTCCTAGCTGGTCCAGTTTGCTTACGGGTCCGGGAAACTGTTATTTGTTGACTGAGGGCATAAGAGTGAGCCTTTTCTCCCAGGAGCCGTTGGAATCTGCGCCAGGGGGACTCAGGACCAGTTTCCATGAAATGAAGTCCCACAGCAGCAGCCACTTTTTCCACCACCACCACACTTGGTTGCCAACTCAGCACCTGCCATGAGTCTTTTTTAGCCCTTTAATCTAGCCCCAAAGAAGACCCTTTGTATTTAACCTAGGTGAGACTGTGCACCACAGGGCAACTCCCATGTCTTGTCTGCACTTAAAAATTGGGCCTTCACAGATCTCTCTTCAGATGGATAAGTAAAGAGAAATAAATCCGGGCATATGAAAATATTCTAAATCACAAACAGAGAGGACAAAAAAGACCAAGGCACTCTGGGAAATTCACTGTCCCCTAAAGCAGATGTTTTGCAAGAACAGAAGGAAAAAAATATCATAACATGCCTTATGTTACTAATAAAATACACAAGTATATAATCTTTGTGAATAAAAGGATAAACCATGGTAAAAAGAGAACTATTTGAAAAAATATATATTTCATGCCAAGTAAAGCCTAAATAAGAGCTGCTTTTGAGGCAAAAAATAGCAGATCAGTAGTGGATAAAACTTAATTAATGAAATAAAAGGCAAACTTGAACAACACTCCCTGAATACAAAGGAAGGAAGGCTAAGATAGCAGGTGCGATGACAGAACAAGGACTTAACCAAAAAAAACAGCATTTTTGAAATAGACAATAAAACAGCACATACTAGAAGAAATATCCTGATTTTTTTTTTAAATCCAAGTCTGAACTAAAGAGTTCTCACAATGATCCAGGCAACAGTTTTGAAAAGAAGTTTATACCTAGCATGTTTTGGTGAATTTTTAAAACTCCAAAAACAAAGAAGAATTCTAGGAGTATTCAAGCAAGAACTGCAATTCACTGAGTGTTTTAGCCTGGGTTTCCCTAAAGACAAAACCTGAGGGAAAGGTCTGTTACTATTTTGGTGGGAAGCACAACCCCAGGGAAGCAGAAGTGGGGGGAAACGAAGAGACTAACAAAGAACAAATACACTAGGTCCCCTTGGTATCAAGTCAGCACAACTGATCCCTCAAAACCTCACAGCACCATCTTCCAAGAGCCCCTTTTAGCTATTGCAACTCAGGACAGTCTGTTGAGAGGCGGAGAAAAGGTTTTATCCACCGCCTCCCAACTCCTATTGGCCAAAGATTTGCACACTTTGTGGAAGTGATGTTAACTTCCACACACTTCTGGGTTGCACACACATAATCCCCAGCAAGCCCCAAGATGTCTGTGCCTCAGCATCAGCAGGGAAGCCCCAGAGCAGAAGGTGAAAGATGTGAGGCTTGACACGAGGCAAGGCGCTGTGAGCTGTGTCCACATGAATCAGCTGAAGCCACACAAAGCTGGTCATCACAGCAGCACCTGGGACACAACAAGTGCCAGGGCCCCAGAGACCAGTGAGCCCAAGAGAATCTTGGGTGCCTGCTTCACCAACAAAGGATCAGAAACTAACTTCAGACTTACCCTCAGCAATACTAATTTTAATTAAGCTTGGCAAACCATGCCAACTTCATATCAGCACCACATGCTAATGGAGCACCATCTCCAGAGCTCAGAGAGAAAAAAGTCTGACCCAAGAATTTATACACAGCCATCATCCTTCTTGTAGAAAGACATCCTCAGATACATGGGCTCAGAAAATGTCCTGATCTTTTTCTAAATAAAGTACCTGCCATAGGTGCCCAGAACACAGAAATGAAATGCAATTAAGAACCCAAGAAGGAAGAAGTTGTAGCCAAAAAGGATTATCAGGAAGCATGAAAACCAGTTAAATTACGGATACAGGTCTAAATAATCACTGTCAATCTGATGGCAACCTTTAACAGAAAAGAAGAAAAATACTTTACAAGGAGATACATATTGACCTTTTAAAATTGAATTGTGGTATTTATAACCACACATTAAACTTTCAAAGTCCCAAATAATTTACTATTCAAAATTCAGGGTCATAAATGATTATTTTGTTCTTGATTTTGATATTTTAAAAAAACATAGGCTTCATGAGGTTGGATTTTATTTCTTTAAGGTATATATTAGTAGAATGAAAAAAAG
The DNA here is from genome assembly GCF_057802395.1 of Ceratotherium simum simum. NCBI lineage: Eukaryota > Metazoa > Chordata > Mammalia > Perissodactyla > Rhinocerotidae > Ceratotherium > Ceratotherium simum. The sequence continues at coordinate 61,539,108 of NC_141909.1, read as the reverse complement.
CATGTTTATACTCAAAGAGGAAAATGCAAATAGTATATATAGCATAAATAATAACAGCACAATAAAATAAAGCAAATAATATATATAGCAAAAAGCAGAATAAAAGGGAAATACAGAAACAGAAAGTATAAGTCAAGATGCCCAAAAGAAAAATTTAGTTAAAAAGTTACTGGAATAAATGTAAATGGATCAAATGCCTGTACAAAAAAACAAAAGCTTTGAGACTAGATAAATAATAATGAGCTATCTATGAGAGATTTTATATATTGTTTTTTAAAATTGGCAAGGATATATCCAGCAAATACAATATGCAATTCAAAACAAATCACATTAAATTTAAAAAGCAAATTCTTAAAAATTAATAAATGGCACTATCCACAATAAATATTTTACAATAGAAATCTTCTATACATGTAAGAATAAAGCACCAATATATAAAGCTGATTCCAAGCTCAGAGACACCAGTACCAGCCAGTACCAGACACCAGTACACCTCACAACCACCCTGGGACGTTGACATCATTGATGGTCTTATGTTATACATAAGGAAACTGAGGCTTAGAAAGGTTAAGTGATTTGCCCAGGGTCATACAAATAATAAGTGGAAGAGTCCAGAACATGCTACAAGGTCTTCTCACCAGAAATCCCATTTACTATACACCCCATTTCATGTCATCCACTGATACCTTATGTTTTCATTTGTCCAATTGGGTGTGGTGGTCATTAGGGCTGTTCACAAATACGGCAGTTCTCTCCTTGCAGGCACATGGCCAGCTTGTACCCCAACCCATTGAGATTAGGTGTGGCCATGCATCCATATGGGCTTCCCCACAGTCTCTTTCCCCACCGTCTTGGTAGCTAGCAATGTTCCAGATAATGAGTATTACAATGGCACAGATCAAGACCCCCACCCATCCCCCATCACCTCAGGATGGACTTGTAGTGTGGGAGAGAAATCAACCTTTATTATTTTAAACCACTAAATTCGGTTGTTCATTATTACAGCATGGCCTAAAATCCATCCCGACTGATTCATCCTTAATAAATTTTTTTCTCCAAGATAGGGCCAAGAACAAAGCCTGGCAGCATTCCACAGAAGCAATTTCACAGGCCAAAAGCCATTAATCAATAATTTGTGGCTTCAGCCATTTAACCAGTCACTAATCCAAGTAATTGTACTATCGCATGGAACACAAGGCTATCAAGAGAGACCTTATCAAAGACTTGTGAAATCCAAAGATACCATGTCTGTTGCATTTCCTTTATCTATCAGACTAGTAATAATGCCAAAAAAGAGATGAGGTTAGTATGGAATGACTTCTTTATCAAAAATCCATGCAGGTTACTGATAATCACTGCTTCCTTTCCTAAATGTTCACAGACCTTTTTTATTTTTTTATTTTTTCTAGAAATCTGTCCTAGGAGATAGGGAACGGTAACATTTGATCTGAATCTTAAAAGACAAATACAATTATACAGGTAGAAATTGAGAGGAAAGGACATTTCAGGTTGAATGACAGAATGAACAAAATTGAGGGGGAACGAAAGTGTATGGCTTTGAGTTAATCATCCCTTTGCTTCTATTTTAGACCATGAAGCAAAGGTAAAGAGAGTGACTTCATAATATGTAAAGATTGTTACTGTGTGCAAAGAGTTTTAGAAACAAAAAGTGAGAGGACTGAGAAAAATGTCATTTTTAAGCCTTTGGCAACTTGTAATAACTGATATAAACTTTGTCTTTAGATTTACTTAAAAGAATTTTATGTATATAAAGAATTAGATATTAACCTAAGCTTTCCCTAAATTCCCTAAAGAAACTAATAAATTTTCAATAACAACATTTAATTTAAAACTCCTTCTTAAGACTATAGGCAGATAAATAAAAGGCTTCTAAAAGTTTTCCACTTGAGGAATGAATTCACCCTGCTAGGCTTTTTCCCTAAAGTGAATTCATTTCCCACGCACTTGATGACTACACTCAGAGATTTCACGACAAAAATAATAGAAAGCATCTGCAGAGTAATTATGGGCTCTCCTTGGCTGATGAGGAGAAGCCATACCTTGCCTTCATGCTGTCATCCCAGAGGTCAGGGGTCTTCTGTCAAGTACACGAAGCTGGAAATTTCCAAATAATCTAAGAAAACACTCAAACCGCTTCAGAAAGTTTTTTCCATTATTTACGATGCAGCCCATGATAAGATGGAAATTTTCTGAGGGTAGTGTGATAAGCTTTGTGTAAGCAAGACACAGCTAATGGCTTGAGGAGTGGAATTCTGGTGCTTCCTGAAGAGGCCATTTTAGTGCAATCTCCCCTTGACAGGGTTAAGCTGCTTATAGATTCCTTAGATAAGATTGCAAAGCAGACAGCAGAATGTAGACCTAATTCTAATGCCTCAAGACAAAAATGACAGAAAAGAGCAAGGAACTCCTGAAATGCGAGGCGTTTCTCATTTACATCTTTCAGTTTTTCTGCCTCCACTAAAGACTGAAATGACAGCAAGTAAACTGTTTCAGTAAGTAATTAGCCACAGAGCTGGGCGAGCATTTTCAAATTGAATGAACTAAATCCCAGATTTTACCTAAATTGCCAATGAATTTGAACCAGGGTTTTTGAGTTTCCAGTAGTTGTATTTAGTTTATTACATGGCCATCATTTCTTTTTTTATTTTTTATTTTTTGTGAGGAAGATTGGCCCTGAGCTAACATCTGCCAATCCTCCTTTTTTTTTTTTTTTTTTTGCTGAGGAAGACTGGCCTTGGGCCAACATCCATGCCCATCCTCCTCCACTCTACATGGGATGCCGCCACAGCATGGCTTGACAAGCTGTGCATTGGTGCGCGCCCAGGATCTGAACTGGCAAACCCTGGGCTGCCACAGCGGAGCGTGCACACCCAACCGCTTGCGCCACCAGGCTGACCCCACATGGCCATCATTTCTGAGCATGGCTTCATCTTGGTTTCTGGTCACAAGACAGCAGGATATAATGATGAGGCCAACTAAGACACGCAGGAGAGGTAAGAGGGCTGTGCGCAAGTTTTGTGCTTCTGCTGTCAATTCCCCTTAAACAAATGGCCTCACCTCTGAGCTTCAGAAAGCTCCTCTGTTAAGCTTGCCAAGCAGCAGGTGGGGGCTCATCCTAACATTTCTTAGAATCTCTCTAGCTCAAATTTTATAAAACAGGAAGTAAAAGTCCTAGAAAAAGTACAAGTTCCTATTTTCACAAAATTTCTCAGGCTACTTTGAAGTTTCAAAACACTAAGCTGGTACCTAAAAGTATGAGACTAGAGATTTTTTAAAGCTGTGAGAAACTTTAAAAATCATCTAATCCAGAAAGTACTTACAATGATAAAGAAGTAGAAGCCCTCAGAGGAGACATAACCAGGAAAGATCACAGTGCTGATTCCCAATCCAGAGCTTTGTTCCTCTATGCTATGCTGCCTTCTTTGTCCGTATTGTCAGTAAAAGGCTAGAGGTGGAGTGGACAAATTTTACCATCTAAATGTTTCTTTTCTTTTTTTTTTTTTTTGTTGAGGAAGATTGGCCCTGAGCTAACATCTGTTGCCAATCTTCCTCTTCTTTTTTGTTTTACTTTTTTCTCCCCAAAGCCCCAGTACATAGTTGTATATCCTGGTTGTTCGTCCTTCTAGTTCTTCTATATGGGACACCGCCTCACCATGGCTTGATGAGCGGTGAGTAGGTCCTCGCCCAGGATCCGAACCAGCGAACCCCAGGCCACCAAAGCAGAGGACACAAGCCCAAAAGCTACACCACGGGGCTGGCCCCATAATGTTTCTTGAG